>NC_049173.1:41503837-41768837 GCF_009769625.2 Cygnus olor
GAATTCATTTTAGATTTTGGAAACTACCTCACACAGTAGAAGATTTAAGGGATTTTAGTATTGTATGTGCCATTATATGTACAAAATAGGTAACTCTTTACATCTGTTAGATCTGGGAGCTTTAACAATAAGTTCATTGCAATCAGAGAAATAAAGATATGATAATCATAAATTCATTTCTTTATTTCTGAAGAAAGACTCTTATCTGATGATAAAGTATTGTAGACCACAACCTGACAGGCATTGTGCTAGACGAGATGTGCTTTTTTTGTCAACTTCCTCCTTATTTTTAAACGTTTCTCCTTTCACTCTTGTGGCCTATAGCTGTACAAGTGGATAAGTGGCTCTTTCAGATCTGATGCCAACAACAGTCTACAAATTGGCAGATGGTGCCATGAGACGAGGCAGTTAGTTGGCAAGCCCCCCACCCCCCGCCCTGCAACCAATTTAGCTTCTTATGTTGGCATGGCTCCTGCCATCCTGAGCCAGTGCCCAAACCAGGCCTTCTACTGTGTGACTCAATATGCTACTGCTTAGCCTTAGGACAGCTAATCATGTATTCTTTCAAAATTGATGTGAATTAATTAGGCACTGTGGGCAGGGTCTGAAGGGGAGAAAGTGCATGGTCTTACTCAGTAAAACAAAGCAGAAATGCATTCCCTGGTAAAACAATATGCCCTTCCATTCTGCCAGTGGCTAAGTGGTGCCCTTTATTTACTCCTACACCACCTTTCTGTTGAGTAAGACCAGGTTTGGCCTGCTGGTTACTCATTAAGTTACAACATATTTGTTTTGTTAATTGGCACCAACTTTCAGGATTTTATTTTTTTTCTGGCAGATATAGATCTTCTTGGCAATGGTACACCCCAAGAAAAGGAGGAAGTGGAAAGCCCAGTTCTGTATAAGTGTAATTAGCTTTAACTGGAGAAACAGAGGCTGGAGTTAAGACAAACTTGCTGGCTGAGTTATGGGGAAATTTTATCAGGAAGTGTTGCTGTGTCAGTGGGAAAGTACTGTAACTATGGATACTGGGGATTACTGAAATATAATTCAGCCACATAAAGGCCTAAGCAAAATGAAACAAATCTCTTCCCTTCCAAAACTTCAGATATTAAACTCACAGCATTAGGCCAAAAACGGAAACCCTTTCAACTGATAGAATGACAGGCTCATAAATTTCCCCACAAAACCTTGCAGAGGGAAGGACTCTCTCTTGGTGCTGGGTTTCTCACCAGGGACTCTGTGTGTACAATGGGATGTTTGCTCAGGCATTTGGAGCTAGGTTTCAGACACTAAAGAAGGTCTGCTTTCCTTCTGGTGTCTCGCAGTTTCAATCCAACTTGCCAGCAGACGCCATGTATGCAATAAAACTTCAAGTAGTGGCAAAACAGAAATATTATTGAAAGGCTTTAAATACAGAGAAGGGAGAAAAATAGCCTTTCGGTTCCACCATTTTTTCATTTTTATTTTTTAAATAAATGAGTACCTCACTGGGAATACCTCGCTATAGGAGCAGAAATTTTTTTGAAAGATTCAGCTGAAATTTACTGCTGAGTGTTTGTGCCTTTAAGGTTCCAGTGGTTCACCAGGATTCCAATTAGGTTAGAAAAGCAAGCAGTTTTTTCAAGCAATGAGTTTAACAATCAGTAGATTTTTTTTTAACAGGGTTTATGACACCACAATTTTTACTGTAGATCTGCATAAAGCAGTTTCAGGAAGGTGCCCAAGTAATTCAAGAATCATTCATGAATATGCTACTCTATTCTATGCCAGCTTTATATAGTGACATATGAAATTGTAGATGGAAAATAAAAGATTTACATATGTTTGTATGTGGAGAATTTACAGGTAAACAAAGTGAATTTATCATTTCTTCTTGGGAGTGTTTTTTTTTTTTTTTCTCCAGACAAAGAGATAAAGATTTTATACAAGTATGCATTTGAAGGTTTTTGTTTATTTGTTTACTTTCTTGTTTCTCTGGATCCAGAGGATACAGAAATAATTTATAGAGGTTGAACAAAGTAAGAAATACAATAAAGTAATGTTTAGGTGTATTAGTATAATTGTCCTTTCTCTTCTTTTTTTTCCCCACTGTGGAACAGCCTGATCAGTAATATGAATGAGTTACCTACCTATCTATACTCTCCCTTCTGTAAACCATTCACTTGAAAAGCACATAAAAACCCCTCTATTCTCTATAGCAGCAAGAATGTAGGGTTAAAGACCAATGGGAATTATTTCTTTCTAACCTTTCGCAAAAAAAAAAAAAAAAAAAAAAAAAAAAAAAAAAAAGATATGACAGGAGAATTCCACAGACAAAGGTATTAGGCATGAAAAAAAATAGGAAAATTATAAGCATCTGAATTTCCCTGATTCAGAAATCAGGGAAAAGCCTGAAAGCTGAGTCAAAGTGTAGTGGTTGTACAGATAGAATCATGTAAATGCAGTGGCAAACTCATCATCAGAACTGACACTGAAGGTAAGGCTAAAGCATACTATGAGAGCAAAGCCTCATGAGTTAGAGATCAAACTACGTATACTACTGTAGACTTCTGTGACTATCAGCCAGGTATAGTTTGGCAGGCAATAATTTTTGACAGGGAAGAAAGGAAACGTGCTCTTGAAAAACCTCTTCAATCAGGTGATTTTTAAAAAATATATATATTTTATTCAGTCAACAATGAAAGCCTTGTAAGCTTGGCCACCTAAATTTTATAGCCAGCTATTAAAAAAGTGGGAGTGGAAAAGCTGAACAAACATTATGTATTTGAAACTTTAATTTTCACTGTAGGCAGAACACTGTCATCTGCAGAAGGGACATAAAAATGTACTACATCATTAATGTTGATTTCAGCTGATAAACTAATTGGTAAGACTAGAATCAGAGCCTATGTCCTTGATATGATCTGTCTTCTCACATTGTACATTGAGTTAACATAAGAACAATCCCTTTGATTTGCTCTTGCAACAACAGCTCAGATACTTAGACTCACAAATGTATCTGGTATTTTTGAAGTTCTGAATGTTTAACACTAATAAAATTATGAAACAACAGAAGTGAAGGACATTGAAATCAGTAAATCATTATTACTGTGGTATGCCAAAATGTTCATGTGAATTAATACAAAAATATTTGGGGATAAGAGAAACACTAAGGTTAAACTCATATAAGTTTATACTTATTTTTTACATATTCAGTGTATAGAATCATCCTTCCTTCAAGCTCACACATTCCTAATCTGTGTTTCTAAGTGAGAAGTAAGAAGCTAGATTGATTTGGTAAAAGTATTTTGACCTCTTATTACTTGGAAGCAGAGGAATAAAAATCTATGCACTCATTAATCTATAAACCCATAAAAGTTAAATATCTAATGTCATCAAGTCCAATATTTTGTAATATATAGGCTTTATTGTCTGATGCCACTTTTTCACCAGAATTCCAAAAGAAATTAGGAAATCAGGAGACAAATAATAAACCATCTTCTATTTTTGACTGCATCTAATAAGGCATAAAAATGTCAGAATTATTTTACCAGTACAACCATGATTCCAGGTGTGTACAATGGGATGTTTGCTCAGGAATTTGGAGCTAGGGTTCTGTCTCTGTCAGAGGAGATGGAGCATAATATATATATATATTATGTGAGAAACCCATATTACATGAGCCAGTGTGGTTTTAGCTGATAGGAGACCTCCCCTATTACCAAGTATTACCAAGTGCTGTACATATTCTCTGTGTAGTCCAGTTACAAAAGTTGGGATTGTATTTGCTCCTGCATATAGATGATTATGAAATAACTGCATGGTTTCCTATATAAATTCTAATTTTTTATGGCATTTTCTTCTTAACCCATGATTATTTTGGATCAGATTCTTGATCCCTTAAGACATTGCAAAAGTTGTTTCACTCATTTCTAATATTAAAATACATTTTCTATATAAAAATTAAAATAAACCAAAATCAATAAACTAAAGCCAATAGCTGTTTGGTCAATAAATACCAAAAATGAACATTTTTCTTCATTAAGCACTTGTGATTTATGCTTTATGTTGTGAATAAGTTATTTTTCTGATTAGCACTACAAGACTCAGTTTTTCTTTCTAATTAAACATGTTGGATAAATCATTTTAGAAATTAAAGTCTGCTTTTGTACTTGCTGATGACATAAGCAATGCAGCCCTTCTCATACTGCCCAAATATATATATTTTGTTATACTAAGATATACTTTCAGGAAAGGCAAGTGGGGCAAATTCTGAGTGGTCAAACTGTTGATCTGAAACTAAAGAGTATTAATATTGTCAGCTGTGACATGCTGTGCTTTTATGCTGTGAAGTGCTTCTAACAGTGGACAGAGTTTAAACTAAAATTTTTAATTTTAGGAATAAAAAATATCAAAACATAAATGCGTTGCAAACTTAATTCATAGTCCAAATGATATTTAATTAGCTCCAAACTTGAAGGCTGACAATGAAGTGTTTTATATATGTTAACTTTAAAATTATTTGAGTCACAGATAAATGTAATTTAAAGGTGCCATTTTAATCAAAAAAAAAAAAAAAAAAGCTCAACCACTACAAACAAGAACAAAAAGCACAAAAAAAAAAAAAGCAAGCAAAACAGAATATGCCTTCAAAATATACAGACACATCAAATATTTTTTGAGTTTCTGTTTTACAGCTTGGTCCCAGATAAACAATGGAACTATTAGCAAGAATACATTACTATGCTTAGTGATATTTCATGTGGTATTTGACAATCCATAGGGGCTACTTCTGCTTCTCCATAAATAAGATATATAATTTAATGGGTCTCTTTTATCTTACACATCATAGCAAATCTACAAGAACATCACTTAACCTCCTCAATCCATCTTTCACCTGCCATGTTCTCACAGACATGAATAAACTGAAATTATAATACTTTAGATTTTGTATTATGAATATGCAATTTCACATTGCATTGTTAAATGTTGCTCCATTCACAGCAGCTTTGAGACTGTCAAATATATTAAAACGACTGATTTGAGGAATGTATATAACTTCCAAACATCTTGGGGAAATGTAAAACATTATGAAATAAAGTGACTGTGAGCTATGACCCACATACTTCAGCTGTAAATTTCCAAAGTCAAATATGTGTTAGAAATGTTATGCTAATACTTTCTTGTTCCCTCTCATGTAACTGCCTCAGCACATCAACATGACAGGTGTCACATGCCATTTTTTGTGAGCCATGGCACTGCTGATTGCAGTAAAATGACAGTAAGGGAATTGATCACCTATTTTCTATTGATGATTATGAAAAGCCAACATCACCATCATGTTTAATTCTTTTTTAAACTTTCATATCAGGTAATCACAATACTCACTTAAACCTTTCACATTTCCTTAGAAATTTTGAAAATATAAGGAACGCTCCTAAATGGGTGAAATCTCACATAGTTTTCTAAACCAAATGACATCCATGTCCACTTATATTATTTCAGAACTTGATCCTCCTAATATTTCAGGAAATATAGAATAACTGTCTAGATAGCTTATAGCTATTTGCTTAGTTGATATTATTTCTGACACTATTTTTAGTTTAGTTTTGGTTGTGTTTTTTTTTTTTTTTTTTGTGTGTGTGTGTGACTTTTTGAAAGAATTGAGTCTCTTGGTAAGAAAGTGATGAATGCTTTAAAAATATAAACTTATTTAAAGCCAGTGGAAGCACAAAACAACTGAATAGTTATATTCTGCTTTCAAGAGCGACATAAGGCAAGATGTCGTAAGGCTTTCATTCTCCATGAAAGGTTTCACCTAAGACTTCTGCACAACCTTCAGGCACACACCTGAGGTTATGGAGTGTTACTCAGACAAACCTCAAACTCTAATTCTTGTGATTTTAATTACTTGATAAAGTACTTATTTTATGATTTATTGCTATTCACTTTGTTACATATAAAGTGCAACATTTCATATGCAATTTCTATTGTAATGATGTTCAGAAACACCAGCCAAGATGGTATGTGAATGCCAAACAATGAGATACATATAAAGATCATACAGATGCATATTTTAAGACACTAAGAATTTTGACAATCATGTTTTGCAGGTGATCAAAATGAACAGAGCTGCTTTTAAGAGATACATTTTTTTTTCAAATAATTTCTTTGCTTCCAACTGTATTGTACAGTTCTTTCTGCTCTTCCACATCTGTGTTACCCACTGAAATTATAAACTATTCGGTAGTGATGAAAAACATTTGCCCAGCATGAGCTTTTGGATTGGCCCGTGGCACTATTGTGATAAGCTAACAGGAAATTTAGTTTAATGGAGTTATAACAAATATATTAACCCATGTTAATCCTGAGATGTGTGCCGAGTGTGCTCCTTACAATGTCACAGGGTTGCTACTGTCTTTCAAGGTGACAGGTTCTACTTTCAAAATATTGTTCTTAATATCGAATCTGACTCTTCCTTGCTGCAATCTAAGTTACTTACTTTTCCCCAACAGACAACGAATTAATTTTTTCCTTTTGTTTTTTTCTTTGGTCTGGTAGGTCATGCTTTCTAGATCTTTGACAATTCTTTTAGCTTTCCTTCAGACTCTTCCATGAATTCACCACTTTCTTAACGACAGTACCAAAACTAGATGTCCCACTACAACCACATTCTACTAGGACTTACTTATTACAAGAAAATAATTATTTCATGTGTTCTGCATATGCTTTCTATGGCATTCCTCCCCCCCCCCCCCCCCCCTTTTTTTTCCTTTTTTTCTGCTTTTTTTTTTAAATAGCATAGTGCTCATAACAATCAGCTTATTAGTAACAATAAACAATAGATTATCACAAAAAGCTCTCATAACATAGTCATTTATTCTCTATCCTGTGCTAATAAGCTACTATTCCAACATTATACCTCATGCTCTGGAACTAATTCACTTTATTTCAAAACACAACACCTCTTTGTAAAGAACGTTTTGAATTCTAATCCACTTTTACTGTATACTTCCATTGCTTAAGTACATGGTGTTTCCATCAGCAAAGACGTTAGCAAAAGCATAAATGGTATCTCAAAGCTAAGCTATTTTCTCTGCTTTTCCTGAAAACGCATGCAAACTAACATGTTCTCTTGTAATATTATTTACAAAATAATATATATAGCACTGGTTAGGTAATTCAGGGCTTTTTGTTTTTATGAAAATATATGAGGGGATTTAAAGCAGAATTAGGAAGTTCATGGAAGTAAGGTCATAAAACATAAAGTTCAAGCCTCTAGCTCAGGATATTCTTAGGATACAAATCACTGGAAGCCAGAAAGGCATACCCTGGTGTATGTGTGATGATACTGCTGCATTACTATGTCTGCTTTCTCCCTGCACCTAGTAATAGCCAGTGTCAGTCACAGAAAGAAGGCTAGAGAGATTTTTAATGTGACCTAGCCTTACATTTTCAAGTGGGATTCCCTATTCAAACCAAAACCTATAAAAAACAACTCTTTGAAAAGAAAGCATGTGATAATGACACTGATGATACAGTTTATGATATCTCCAAATCGTAGCAGAAACAGAGTTCCATGCACTATACAAACTGGGGGAGGAAAAAAAAAAAAAAAAAGTTCTTCAGATGTATTATCTGTTTCACAAAGATGAAAAGATATTAACTACAAAAAGCATTTATGCTAATGCTATAAAATAAAAAGCTTCTCATTCTTAACATTTTCTGTTGTTGCTTCTCTCATTCTTGCAGAAAAAGTACAGACTGGACATTTTAAATCTTGATTTTACTGTGTTTGGTATACCAGAGTTTAAGTTATTTATCTCTAGTAATTTCCCAGGGCTAGATCTTAATGTTATTCTGCAGAGTTCTGAGGGGAAAAAAAAAAAAAAAAAGTTACGTTTAATTCATTTGGTGAAACAAAGGAGCTCAGCAAAGACAAAAATTAACAGAAATCCCACGTAAGCTTGTGTTGCAAGTTGCAATCCTAAATACAGGTACCTAGATTTAAATTAAGTTTCTCAGCACTAATCATATGACAATTACAAACTAGCCAGTGGCATCAAGCAACAGTTACTTATTCATATGTGTACTACTAATTTCATACTACATATTTAAAAAAAATCAGTTTCAAGAGCACAAAGATTTACATATCAGTCTTCAGTGAACATCATTTTATGTGATTTATAGTAATTACAAAAGCATATGGAAGATCCTTCAGAAACTTTTAACGCCAAAGCAGGAGAAAACACAAATAAATCCCACAATTCTTTCTGCTTTTAATCTAAGGACCAATCCCCCCCCCCAAAAAAAAAAAAAAAAACAGTGCTGGAAAGCTGCTATGTTCACTGTATACTCATTCTTTTGAAACTTAGTAGAAGCAATATTGACAAAATTTAAAATTTATAGTGGAGATAAGCCCCTAACACTATTTGTATTGTGGAAACTTCCAATGAGTGACTTCCAGTAAAATTGATGGTATCCTTTCAGGCCCAGTGTCGTCCATGGACTGATGCACAAGAGACTGTGGTTCCAGAGAACAATGCCCATTCTGGAGCAGCCCCACTCTGAACCTGCAGGACAAACTGCCATGTTAAAAAACAAAGTTGTTGTGGCAGTGAGATGGGTATGCTCTGGGTCACATGCAGGCAGCATGTTGTTGCCCAACAACAACTTTTGGAGAAGATTTTTTCCTACACTGTGCTTATAATGCAATGCATTCAGCCCTTATTTCCAACTTTCATCTTTCCATGGGATTTGATGTAATTCCTAGTTCTTAGGTCTTTTGACACATTCACTGTATCCTTATGGCCAAAAGGACTCCTACCCCACTTTTGACTCCCTGCTCTCACATCAGGGTGATTTATAGAAAAAGCAGGATGCACTGCTTGTTTCATTTTGCTGCCTGCAGTTGGTTTTTTGAACAATACGTTCAAGTACTTCTTATTCCTTGTTCCCAAAACCAAACCTTAAATGCCGGGATATTCTGAAGCCATAGGAAAGTTTCAAATAGAAAAGCAACATAGAATTTTTATTTTTTATTCTGACACAACAGAATATTGTGCTAGTTTGTCTTTAATTTATCAGCAATTCCCATTTGACATTGGAGATTATTCATGTTAAAACATAAGATTGAGGATTTATGGAGTTTACCTCTAAATTCAGAGGCCTAGAAACAGTTTCAGACTGACTTTTCTGGCCGAGACGATAAGGAGTTTATACACACACACATATATGGACACATATATATATGTAAAAGGCATATAAGTATAAAGACTACATAAAAATATCCAACTGAAATTAAAGCATAAATAAATTATTCAATAAAGTTTCAAGACAATACATATATATTCATACATACATATATATTCAACAGGATCCAAAATATATTCACCAAGGAACAATAAACTGTAATAGGAAAAGTTTGGGAAAATAAGTAATGGGCAAAATGAGACATATATATAACTTTCCAGGATACTTTTAGTATGAGTAGGCAGATTAATGGATAACTGGAATGCCATGACAGTGCTATAAATTGGAAGATAGGATGATTTTCACATAAAGGGAAGAAGTCACATCTCTGATATAATACCGGTTAATAGAGCAGGAAGTAAAGATTCAAGTGAGCAAAATGATTATGCTGTCTGGAAAAGTACAAATCTGCATTTCTAGTGTAACCACAGATATCTAGTTTATTAAAAAAAAAAAAAAAAAAAAAAAAAAGAAAGACACAAACACAAAACTATCAATACAAGTCTCAGTTCCTAGCATCAAACTAGGACTAGGATTTCATCAAATTCTGTACTTCCATATCAAGTTTATTGCCCTCATGATCATAAGATAAAAGATATGAGTTTGCAAACAGCCTGAAAAAATGACTGTTAATGATTTATGTTGCCCAAGGCATTTCACTGATATTTTGCATCTGAGATCCAAAAGACCATAGGAAAAACACTTCCTAAGAGCACTTTGTATATGACGCAAAGAGATGACTGTAATATGCCAGTCCCAAATTCTGTGCTTCTTGTTCTACTTATGTGACAAGGGACTCAGCTTTCCTCCTCTGATGCTCCAGTGTGGAACAGGGAGCAGGAGCTAGATTTATGTTAACTATCACAGGTCTTCACAAGTGAAGAGGTCTGCTACTACTGAACTTAAAATAAGGGTTGGGGCCAAGTAATATCATGGGGCTAGCATAGCCATTACCACAAGGAAATAGTCATAGAAAAAAAAAGTTCAGTTTAACAGAAGATCAAGACAGATATGTTATGAATCTCACTGCACTTCTTAAATAGGAGCATTTCTGTCTCTGTGCTTATCAAAATATAGTTTACTGAAATCTATGTGATTACAAAATGTCTGTTGACATGAAGGTACCTGTCAAGGCTTGGGACTGTATGTGATGAGTCATAAACTAAAAGTCACAAAACAAAACGATGCTCAGTGTCTGTTCCCTCAACATGTGCACCTGAAATCATTTAGAAGGGCTAAGTCCACTGCTTTGGACAAATAAAAGAAGATTTATGTGTATGAACAGACACAACTATATTTAATTGCACAATTTACATATGCAAATCTCTGCTGTAACTGTAAGTGAAGATTTTTGTACATATAATGCAATATAGAAAAATCTATGAAATATTGGATGCTTTTTGAAAAACTGGACAGGAAGATCAAGGCAGTCTGTTTTCCTCCTTTCACAGCTTCTCTTCTTTATTTTTATTTTCTCTCCCCTCTATGTGTTGTTGGTAAATGTATAGATGTTTCTAACATGTAAGCTCATTTTCCTAGTGTTTATAAAGGGATACCCTTTGCTAGATAATTCATTAATAATCACAGACTGTTTTCAACTGATTTGCTAATATAATATTCTGTAATTTCAGTTCATCTTCAGTGAGAAGGACATAAGAATCTACAAAATTCCTCTTAGTTATATTTTTCTGAAGGCCTGGAATCTCAGTCCAATGCATATACTGCATCAAGATACAATAGCTGAAAGAGCAATACCCATCTTGAGCATTACTACATTGACTTACAGAATTGTGCCCTTGAGAAAAAGACAGAGAAAAACGGAGAGCCATGCAGTGACAAAAATGAAATAGAACTGTCATCTGGCAGTTCTTCATAGTCCATCAAGTAAACTATTAAAGATATAAGAAGAGCCACAGAGTGCTTGGGCAAAGGTTGTTAAACCACTACTCCAAGGGCAGGTCACTGCACATTGCTAAGATTGTTAGTAAAAGATAAACCTGTTTTCACTATGAAACTTGACATTGCTGGTTTTCAGCTTCACCCTTAATACTATATGCTTGCAGCCAGGGACACAGCTGGACAAACTAATAATACAAGAGTTTACAAGACATGTTCTTTTTGAAGTTAAGAGTACTGAGTACTGAAGTATCAAAATTTTCTCATCAAATAATGTGAATCTGATTTTCACATTACTTTATCTACATTTTTCATAAATGAAAGTTCTCTGTTATCTTGGCCTAGCTTAAAAAAGAAAAGAAAAGAAAAGAAAAGAAAAGAAAAGAAAAGAAAAGAAAAGAAAAGAAAAGAAAAGAAAAGAAAAGAAAAGAAAAGAAAAACAACAAAAAAAAGGAATATATATACTTCACAGTGAGATTACTTCTTTTGAATATACAAACTGAAAGGCTAGACTAAGCCTACATTACCAAAGTTTTTGTCCTTATCATGAGATTGGCTTGAAAAAATTGTAACTTAATTAGTATCTTTTGGTTCTTTCTATTTGACATCCAATTTTGAGACATTTTGATTAACCTTGATAATACCATTATTTTTCTTTTTAAGGATAAGAATTGGAAACTGATTTAAACAAAGATGAAAGCTGGTTTTCTCCTATATTCTCCTGACTCCAGGAGCTGGTAGTTTTAGATAGTATGGAACAGTATAAGCCACACAATAAAATCACAACAGACATCAACATAGGGAATGTGAATACATCTGATATGAATAACGAGGGAGAGAGGCTTTTCCCTGAGACAAATGGAATCCGTAAAATATAAAATGGGCACACAGCAATTCCTGTCTTTAAGCCATGCACAAGTCAGAATTTTCAGAAATCCAGAACTCTTCTAGCTACAAATGAAGCTAGTGGTTTTCAGCAACTCTAAAAATGTAATCCCTTTGAATTGTACAGGAGTGTTGATGGATGTTAATATAAAACAAAGGACTTGGTCCATTTCCACAACACAAAATGAAGTGCTGAAAACCATGCCTGGTTACTAAATACCATTGCATTCTTAAAGATTTAGTTTCAACCACTGTGCTGTCTAAACATAAGTGTGTTTGTGGTTGCCTACTAGTTATTCCTGGCTAGTGTTTTGATACTTGGGCACAGTTTAAGAAACCAAAGAATCTATGCCTTTTTCCTGTTTTTACTAGTGCATCATGGAGGACAATAAAGGCCAGACTATAAAGTTTTCAATTTCTTCAGATCAGTGAATGTTGCACAAACTCCATGTCATATTCATCCATGTTCAGTGAAATAATTGTGGTGTCATGTGTATTATAAAGCTTCAGTAAATGACAAAACTCAGTTTAGAGCTGTTGGGAAAAATGGGTTGTCAATGAGAATGTTATGTAAAGAATATGTTACTGCTATGATTATTATGTTGCACCACACAACATACAAAAATTTGTGCAAATTCTGTTTTGAATCTTTTTATTTTTCACTGAAATATATTGTTTCTGTAGGATTAAATTTTTAGTAGCCAATAAAAATGTAAAGATTTGACCCATATGAAAAATTTGGTATGATGGGAAAAAGACAGATTAACACCTCTTTCTAGTGAGCTTGACTGTTTCCCATGCATTAACAACTTTTGCAAGGTTCATCTAATAAAAGCAAAGAGTTTTAAATAATATTTATATTATAAATTTTATGTATTAATGTAATATGTTTAAATTTAGCTGCATTTATTTTAATAAGCTGATTGCTCAAATTTAATTGAAAAGTTGCGTTAGATATATACTTAAAATTTACTTTGAATAGGTACATCCTATATTTTAAAAATTCTGACTAGATTACATGTTACATTATACTTTTCAGTAAATAAAAACTTCAGTTTGTCTTTGAAACATCTGAGCATGTAAATAATCTTTTCAACCCTGTAAAAAAAAGGGGGAATAAAAGAAAAAAAAAAAAAGTAGGAAGGAAGAAAAGAGTATAGGAGATTGGTGGATAAGGGAAGAGCAACTGACATCACCTACCTGGACTGGTACAAAGTATTTGACACTGTCCCACACAACATCCTTATCACTAAGTTGAAGAGGTATGAATTAAAAAGGTGGATCACTTGGTGGGTAATGAATTGGCTAATGGTCACACTCAAAGTGTTGTGGTCAATGACTCAATGTCCAAGTGGAGATCAGTGACAAGTGGCATTCCTCAGGGCTCAGTATTGGGACTGGCACTGTTAAACACCTTTGTCGGTGACATGGACACTGGGACTGAGTGCACCCTCAGCAAGTTTGCCGAGGACACCAAGCTGTGTGGTGTAGTCAACATGCTGGAGGGAAGGGATGACATCCGGAGGGACCTGGACAGGCTTGAGAGGTGAGCCTGGTCAAGTGCAAGGTCCTGCATCTGGGCTGGGGCAATCCCAAGCATAATAGGCTGAGTGGAGTATGGATTGAGAGCAACCCTGAAGAGAAGGACCTGAGGGTGTTGGTTGATGAGAAGCTCAATGTGAGTCAGCAATGTTCGCTTGCAGCCCAGAAAGGCAGACATATCCTGGGCTGTATCAAAAGAAGCGCAGTAAGAAGGTCAAGGGAGGTGATTCTTTACCTCTACTCTGCTCTTGTGAGACCTCACCTGGAGTACTGTGTTCTGCTTTAGGGTCCTCAATATAAGAAGGACATGGAAGTATTAAAGGGAGTCCAAAGAATGGCCACAAGGATGATCAAAGGGCTGGAGCACCTCTCTAATGAAGAGAGGCTGAGGGAGTTGGGGTTGTTCAGCCTGGAGAAGAGAAGGCTCAGGGGAGACCTTATAGTGGCCTTCCAGTACCCTAAAGAGGGCCTACAGAAAAGCTGGGGAGGGACTCTTTATAGTGTAGCGGTAGGACAAGGATCAATGGATTTAAATTAAAAGTGAAATTGGGAAGAGATTTTCTGCTATGGGGGTGGTGAGGCACTGGAATATGTTGCCCAGAGAAGTTGTGGATGCCCCATCCCTGGAGGTGTTCAAGGCCAGGTTGTATGGCGCTTTGAGCAACCTGGTCTAGGGGAAGGTGACCCTGCCCATAGCGGGGGGGGGGGGGGGGGGGGGGGGGGCGCGGAATTAGATGATCTTTAAGGTCTCTTCCAACCTGAGCCATTCTATGATTCTATGAGATAGAGCTGTACATTGCCACCTTCCCTCTTTCTTAGACATAGCCAGTGAATGACTGAAGTTTCAGATAATCAGGTTCTTACATGAAATGTTATGCTATACCACTAAGTGCATACGCATTTTAGCGCAATTTTATAATGCCTTTGGGTGGGAAATTTCCCAGTTTGTTGGAGACACTAACCATTTATCTAGCATTTTCCCAGCAGGGAGTTCCCATTCACATAGAACAGGATGCAATATAACCCACAGAAGAAATACCACTGAAAATGTGAGTCTGATATAATAAGTAGTAACATCATCAAACTAGACAGATTCAAGTAAAACAGAGGTTTAACAGATTATTTTGGCACCATGGTACTGCAACATTCATTTTCAGTATACTGGTTTAAGTTCTGCCCAGACTGACAGTGGTTAAAACCATTATTTGATTGTTCCGGAGTGGTATCTGAAATAGTTTGCTGTCCTTTAGCATCTACTAATACAAAAAAATTAATTCTGCTCTTCAAACTCAAGCTCTCAACTGTGGTAAGATCAAATACAATGTTTGTGAAGACTACACCACTCTTCTATTTGAAGTAGTAGTCCTTACCAGACAAATATACCAAAGTGTATCAAAACAACTTTATGTGAACCCTAATAAATTTTACTATGCAGGGTTATGTGGAAATTTTTACTTCTTTTGTCTGTGTTATTGTATTTTATGAATCAAAAGGTGACTTCTGTCTTCAGGACTTTTAGATTTACTGTTCGTAAAAATTAAAAGCCAGATCTCAAGTACTAACATATACATATCACAGAAAAAAATAATGAGGAGAATATGAACAAAGGAAAAAAAGGAAGATTTTAGCATCCAAGGAGATCTACACATTTACAGAAGAAACCTGATTTCTCAGTTGCCTTTTCCTTTTTCAAAAAAAAAAAAGAAAAGAAAAGAAAAGAAAAAAAAAAGAAAGAAATCTACTATATAGCAAATAAAATATTTGTTTATAAAACTAATTTAAATTGGACTATTAGTTATAAACTCCTATTTTATTAATTATTTACTGTGCAGTATACTAAGCTATGCTACATATAAAAATGTGTAGACATGTAAGTGGACTACAGAGGGTATACAGGTGATAGCTTTCTGTGGCAGAATGTTTAACTATGGTAGCTGTGAGACTCAAGAAATTGCTTCCAAAAAGAATTGTTTTAAATATCGATCGTAAGCCTTTGGCTATGGTCTATTATTCATGGATGGGGTCATCTTTATATTGTCTTTTATCAGAGAATCAAAACGTTTTCACTGTTGTCTTTTTTTTTTTTTTTTTTAATAGCAATGTTTGCCCATGCTTGAGTAAAATTGCTTTGATACACAGCCCAAATTAATTCTTCCCTGAAAAACAATCTGCACCTTTAGGATCACATGGCATTTTCAACAATCACAGTAAAATGAGGGTGATAACAGACAAATCCCTCCGGCTACTGCATCTTTTCCTTCTCCTCCTTTCTCAACACAGAGACCATATGACTGAACACGCAGAACCACAAATTACTGTAGTACGCAGTTCCTACTTAATAATGACATCCCATAAGTTAGCAAAAATCTGCCAACATCTGCAAGCTTCTCTACACTGCTGTGAGCCAAAGTTAAAAATCATGTGTGACAGTGCTGTGCAAAATACAATTGATTCCATTCTGATTGTGTCAGTTCCAAACACAGACAATATTGATGATGCTGTACAGTAATCTTATTGGGCTTGGGCCCAACTGAACATTGGTCTTTGTCAACTCATTATTCCTCTATCAGAGGGATCTCACTAGATTGATCTTGCCAGAAGCTCTTGATGTGTCTCACAAATCACTGTTCTGCTGTTGGCAGGCATATTCGAGTACTGCACGGTAATTGCTGGTTTTTTTTCCTTTCCCCAGAAGGCAGTGACTACATATTGCAAGTCATTGTCATATGAGAGAATATAACTGTCCTAACAAGATAATGTAGTTAACTGTGCAGTTCCCAATCATGCCAAAAGATGTGGTCATATTGTATGTGTTAGTATAGGAGCAAAATTATTTCAAAAGGTAATTTTTTCCTCCTGACACTTCTTAAATAAATAAGCTAACTTTTTTTACTTTTTTTTTTTTTTTGGGTGTGAAAGCATGTTTGGATAAATATTAAACTGCAGCCCAAAGATGGAAAGATCTTGATGGCTTCTTCCCATTTGCAAATATAGGAATAAACCACACATGAATGTTTGCAACAGCAATACTACACTGCAAAACTCAGAGGCAGACATTTGAGTATCTGACGAGAAGTGATTACATCTTGGAATTTTCTTTTACATTTTTAGCCAAAGGAAAGAAACTTTTTGGCTCCTAAGCTCTTCCGTTCGTCCCTCAGAAAGATCCAGGCAGATTAACTAAAGACTTTGGCCTGGGTAAATGCTTTCTTTAAGATACAATCAACATATCCTCTGGCTAATCTTAGAAGAACACAGTGACAAAACCAAATCCAAACACTTGATGCACTGAGTCAGATGATCTGGATAATAGTACGAGTCTGTACTGGAGCTTCTCCAAGAAAGCTTAGACATATGCTGACTGAAAGATCCAATGTCAGCCTGCTTCATTCCTACAGTGCAAATGGGAAGAATACCAACCCTTGAACAACAAAACTTAAGCAGCCAGCTCTGGCTTCTCTCTCTGTGGATAAAAGCTTTTCTGGGCAGGTAGACTGGGCAGGTAAATAGGACTGAAAAGAGCTGTGATCTTTAATTAGGGGGAATGGCTACAGAACCAAATAAAATCATAAAAACACTGGAGGACTACTACCTTACATTACCTTACCTAATACAAGGAAATTCAGCAAGGCTGCTGGTAGCAGCAAATGAATGTCAGTAAAACCCTTTAAAAAATCAGATAACATTTCATCTTTAAAACATTTCATCTTTACAAAGAAGACTTCATCTCCAATCAAAACACTCAAATACTTATGTCATCATTGTCAAACAGTTATATAAATGTTTCACAGGCCAAGATAGTGGCATAAAGCACATAGGTAATGCATTCTTGAAGTTATGGAAACTGTACAACAATGCAAGCCTTGGAGACTGTTTTTACTTGAGAAATCTAAAGCTACTTGTGTAAATGATGCGGTTATTTATGAAAAGAAACAGTGAAATGATTCTACCTATAGGCAGCATACATACTGATTGCATTAAATGAGTATGAGTGGGTGACTCCTGAGAGAAATTAGCACATAGTTGTTCACATACGAACACTGTATGCAAATTTAATATTGACCTTTCCCTGACCTGTGTTGTGGCTAATGTGTTGAGATGCAAATAATTCTAAATGTAGCAGAGCCAGGAATAGGAAGATTCCAAACATAACCATGGAGTAAATGCCATTTTCATTTTCAAAGGAAAATATTGCCATTCCTAACTTTAGACAGCCATCTCATCCCAGAATAGGCTTTGTGTGGTGAGTTCTCCTGTAACATACTGGAAAAGTTAGAAACCTCAGAGTAGAACTAAAGAGATGCCACCTAAAGTCCTCTGCAGGTCCAGAATCCTTTTCAAGATTTTTCCATGCCTCTTATAATACCATAATATGCACTTTAGTCTTCAATCTGAGAAAGAGGAAATGGTAGTTTCTTTTAACACTAACAGTTTTCTATTCAGGTCAAGTGGTAGGGTCTGGAGCAGCACCTGAAAGCTATTGTCCCAGGTATCTTTAGATGGCACCACATGCATATCTTTAAGTACTTACAGGACTCTCAGGATGCTACAAACTGTCCTGTTTGTGAGACTGTAGTGGGTTTATGTGGCAAGGTTTTGGTAGCAGGGGGCCATAGGGGCGGCTTCTGTGAGAAGGATCTAGAAGCTGCCCCATGTTTGGTAAAGGCCCCACTGCTGACCAGAGCTGAGCCAGTAAGTGATGTTGTTTTGCGCCTCTGTGAGAGCATATTTAAGACAGGGAAAAAAAAACACTGCACCACACAGCAACTGGAAGAGTGAGAAGAGTGAGGAACAGCCTTGCAGGTGCCAAGGTCAGTGAAGAAGGAGGGGGAGAGCTGCTCCAGGCGCTGGAGCAGAAGACCCCTGCAGCCTGTGGTGAGGACCATGGTGAAGCAGGCTGTCCCCCTGCAGCCCATGGAGTACTACGGTGGAGCAGGGTTCCATGCTGCAGCCCGTGGAGGAGACCACGGTGGAGCAAGTGGACCTGCACCAATGGAGGATGCGGCCTGTGGAAGACCCCTGCTGGAGCAGATTCCAGGCTGGACCTGTAGCCCATGGAGAGGAAACCACGCAGGAGAAGGTGACCTGGCAGGAGCTGCTGCCCATGGGGGATCCAGGCTGGAGCAGTTTGCTCCTGAGGGATGGACCCCGTGGTACGGACCCATATCCGGAGCATTTCTTGAACAGCTGCTGTCTGTGGGCAGCCCATGCCGGATCAGTTTGGCAAGGATTGCATCCCGTGGGAGGGACCCCACAGCACAGGGGACAAGAGTGACAGAGAAGGAGCGGTAGAGAAGAAGTGCTATAGACTGACCATAACCCCTATTCCCCTGTTCCCCTGCGCCGCTCGGGGAGGCGGAGGTGGAAGAGGGTGGATGGGGGGGAAGGTTCTTTTGGTTTCTTTCCTTTGTTTCTCACTTCTCTAGCTTGTTAGTAATAGGTAATAAATCTTACTATCTCCCTATGCTGAGTCTGTTTTTCCTGTCACGATAATTACTGTGCAATCTCCTCATCCTTATCTCAACCCTTGAGCCCTTTTCATCGTATTTTCTCCCCGTTCCTCTTTGAGGAGGGGGAGTGAGAGAGCAGTTGTGGTGGAGCTCAGCCGCCCACTCAAGTAAAACCACCACAGAGACATAAATTTGTAGTCCTCATTAAATAAAATGTACCTAATTCAAATGTTGGTAATTATTAATTTATTTAATCCTGAATATAATTTTAAGTGGAATCTAAACAAACGATCTTACGTACCATCTATTTGTCATTCATAGTTATAACCTCACTGCAAGTTTATAAGTTAGTGTAGGCTGGAGGCTTCCCCATGATAATGAAGCTGATCTGCTGCTTGAAATAGCTTGTTACTGGGCCACGGAGAGGGAGAAAGCAGAAACTTGACCCAGAACAGGACTTTGACCTTTGATCTGTGAGGGAGCCCACATATATACCAGACTGTATCATCTGGGCTATTTATATATTTTACTTTATACGTATTTCTTTCAAAAGTTTTCTTGTTCATTGTAATGCACTGATGTCGAACTGATAGTGCAGAGGTCTGCTGTAGAAGCAGAACAGCTCTGAGGTCCACAGTACAGAATCAAGAGGAGAGTGCTCTCATAGAGACTGAGGGTTTTTTGTTTGTTTGTTTGTTTCCTTTTATCCTGATGGTAACGTGCTTGTATAAAATCAGTGTAAGTGACTGGAGGGAATGGAGACTTAATCTGTTAATGTTTACAGTCACGTCCTGGCTAGGCTATTAAAAACAGCCCACACCCCTCTGTTGCATCTGGAGGCTACTTCAGCTAAACTGCAATTTAGCAAAGATTTAAGCAGTGCACCTAGCTCATAATGGGGGAAGTTAGATATGTTGAATTGGGGTCTGATTATAGAGTTGATTAACAATCACTTATTAAATTTATTTTCTTCCTTGTGGCCCCAAATAATAACAAATCTATGAATAATGATTACATACTACAAATAATTCTTTTCTATTGTCAGATAATGCTGTGATAAATGTGTCTCTTTTCTATCACTGACTGAACTTTAAACAATAAATAATAATTTATCAGACATATTAAAACCTTAGGTCACAATATTTTTTTGAGAACTCAGCAATTCTTTTTTGTTCCCTCTTTTTTCCATATCCTACTGTAACATAATGCAAAATGCTGTTGTGTATCATAGACTGTGTCTTCATATTGATATGGCATATATGTCCTTTATTTCCTTTTGTAGTTCATCAGTCTGTCCCTGTCCCCTGTTTTTTTTTAATGTGACACCTCTGAGATGGTACCCATAGCAACACCCATAGCACGTGTGAGTCTGAAGCCGCTGCAGCTATCCCCATTGCTCAGTTTTGACAATGCCAGTCATTAATCTAGCAGTATCTGCCTACTCACATCTCTACAGTTCCTCTTCTGGTCTTCACTCCTTCCAGCAGTAACAAACCTGAGCACAAAGATCCAAAAGATTATTGTTAATGATTTTCCATTTATTTAAAACAGCTCAGGCTGGCAGCTCTTTCTAATCTACTCTCAACGGTATTGCCACATTAAATTATAGAAAAATCACTATGCAACGTAGTTTTCTGAATTTCAAAATTCAGCTTCAGTATCTCTGAGTTTTTTCAGAATATTCACTTTAACTAGAAAAATAAAAAGAAAAAAGAAAAATCAATTTATTAATTCTTTATTTTGTTTATGAAGATAGGTCACAGTCTATAAAACTATCCCCAAAATATTTACTATGAATTTACTTAAGTTTTTCTCAAACATTTTTTTTTTTCTACAAATGAAAGATATGCTGTAGTTTAATATCTTTCACATATTTTAACTTCTTCAGTACAGATTGGTCTAAGGTTGATGTAGAAGAGAGCTTTGCTGCCATTCCACCAGAATTCTTGTGCTGGTCAGCTGCATACAAGATAAATTTCATTCTAAGATAAACCTATGACTGAGATTTTCAAACGAGGCTAAAGGGGTTATGGACACAAATCCCACGGAAACATAATGGGAATTCTGTCTCTAAATCCCTTAGGTGTTTTTGAAATTACTGCTCCAATTTTGAGAGTCAAATCCAAGATGGAAGAATTATGTTTTTCTTTGTGTGAGCTACAACTCATGCGTTTAAATTCCATTAATTTAAGCCTTTGATATTTGTCTATTGATACATCATGTGAACAAAAATTTGTTTAATGCCATTTTTTGATAGTTTAATACCTTTTTGCTGAATATCATACTCTATATATTACTGGGTAGATGGAAATGTTTAGTATAAATCAATCATTTCTTGCATTATTCCAGATCAATTTTGCTTATTTCCAGGGTATCATGCAAAGGTTCTTTTTGCCACTACAGTATTTGATTACATCTTTCTGGTAAAATGTGTATTTGTGGTCATATCTGCAGCTGTATCCATTGAGACAAAAAAATACAGACACCTGAACAAGTCCTAGGAGTAGCTAAGCAATTTAAACACTTTAATTTATTTCAAATGATCAGAGAAGTGCCTTTCTAAAATATGTCCTTGAATGAGGGTTCTACTTTTTCTCCAATGTCCTACTCACGTTTGGAAAAGCAGTACATAAACCTCTGTTAGATTTTTTTATTGAGACTCATCAGAAAATTTGTATCTTTGTGTGGACCTGTTAATTCAGAACGTGCAAATATTCATGCATTCTAGTGCATCATTTTGTAATCAAAACTTACAGAAGATTTCCTTCAGATCATATTGCTGGACCAATATGATGACCAACTTTTTCAAATTAAAGCCAAATTGCTGTCTTCACAGTTGTGAGGTAGCTTCAAATCACATCAGGGAGGAATCAAGTTGACTCGATTCAACCGGTATGATTCTCAGGCCATTTTGATAAATGATGAGTAGAGAGTAAGTGACAAATATGTGTGTGGTAGTGGGTTATGCTCATTAACCAGTTTGTTGTGGGGATAACTTGGAACAGTAAGAGTGGAATTTAATCTGTATTTGATCACAACATATCAGACACAAGAATTAAAAATTCTATGGTTCAATTCTTTCTCATATTAAAAGGAAAATCATGTACTACTGTTGTGTACACACCCTAGCTCTGTACAAGTACTATTTTAGTCAAGGTAAATGTTAACATATGTTCAGTGTTTTAGGAGTGATAAAGGTTAAAAGATTTATCTTTTATATTAGATGGAACACTATTAGACAAATATAAATAAGCATCTATATTGAAAACAACGACAACAACAACAAAAACACAATTCCATGTGTTTTTAAAAAGTAGTGTCCACTCTTCTATGTACTTTTGGGACAAGTACACAGAAAAAGTGTTCATATTTTTTTTTTTTAATATGAAAATAGCATCATTTAACAAAAAACAAGTCTTTGTGCCCGATTTTGTTGTTGTTTTGTTTTTGTTTTTAAGCAGGAAATTTAGTGAATAATATATTATCTTTTTTTTTTTTTACCATTGCTTGCTAGATAAAGCGCATCAACGATCTATTGAACATTTGCTAAATATACACATTACACTTGTCTGAATGTGCACCATGAATTGTACATTGAAACTTCAACACCCTTATAAGTAGCGAGTTGCAGTTTGAACTCACATGTACATGTGCATCTGCAATTGACTGCAGATCAGATTGTTCAATTTAGGGTACAGTTGGGACCATACAGCTTTAAATTCACCCTAAAACAATCAGATATTTTGAAAGGATTTTTCACACCTCACACATCTGAAGCTATAAGAATGATGTCTTATTATGGTCAACCCAACAGTTATGCAAAACAGCTTTGCAGAGATTGTCTTTAGCATGTGATCTCGGAGGTCTTAGCTAAGAGTTAATTTTTTTTTTTGTTTGTTTGTTTGTTTTTGGGGGTGGGAAAGGAGCTGACATCTCTTTCTAGAGATGATCTAAGGCTACTAAGGGATTTGAGTTGGGGCATTTCTAGCACACCTATCTAGAATCACTTATATGTCTAAATGGTCAAGAAAGATGAGTTTGCACTCTGAAATACTGAATAAACTCCCTTACAACAATCTTTTGCAAGGAAAATTCTGTTAATTATTTCTAAAAATATGATGAATAAATAATAAATAACTTTTACTATGTAAACATTGTTGTTTCTCAGTGGCTGTATCAATTGACAAAGTCACTTTTCCTTGCATATGGTTTTCATCTTAAAGGCAGAGAACCAATTTTTAGTCTTTTCTTAATGAAATTGAATTGGACATCCCTCATAAATCTTGTAACTTTAGTGGACATTACTCACTTCCCCCAGAAACATGGATGGATGTTTTAAAGAGTTTCCCAGTCATTAAAAGGAAAGCAATCTCGACATTACTTTCCTAGTAGACAGACCTGTACACAGAGTGAGCTGTGCCTTCATCTGTAATAGGTCCTATTGATTTCAGGGAAACTATTTAATTCATAGAGCATAGCTGAACACAAGCCAGAGTGGTAAAGTCTCTCCCACAATATGTATCTCAACATATTTTCATAAACACATTATAGAACCTGATCCTTAATAACTCTAGTATATAAGTTTCCATTAAAATCAGTGCTACTAGACCAATTTATATCAATGAAAAATTTTCAGTGGAAGCACCATAGCTAGAGTTTTGAAACATGCATATACCATATTAAAATTTTATGGTTGGACAAAAAGGATTTTGGACAAGATAAACAGAATCATTCATTTTACCCATTTTGGTCATGTTGGATTACTGCCCTGTGAAAATACTCAGGGACAGTGAGGAGGCCCAGAGCTTTACTGAGTATTGGGACGTGTATAAACTAGGTCTTGGTGGATCATACCGCATATTACAGATGATTATTGTGTTTACAAACTCTGTAACACACAAGGTGGTAATTATGTTCAAGAACAACTTCAGAAGAAAAGGAAGCCCTTTGTATAATAAATAACTCTTTATATTAGGTGGAAATTAATTGGTTCCAAATTCTGATGAAATTATGAGACTACACCCCCATTAACACAAATTAATTTATCATAATGAATGCTAATAGAACTAATTTTAATTAGGCAGTATTGCACTGGTTGACATATTTCATAATTGTCCTTTTCATGTAGATTTTGTGCATGTTTCAAAAATATAAAAAAATTAAGAATTATGCTAAATGTGTTTTATGGTGCAAGTATGTTAGAGAACCATGACATGAAATATGGAGCCTAGTTAATGGGATGAATGAACTTTTGCCTTATTGAAAGCTGGCTTGGTACACTCCCTTGAGCTTCCAATACCTGTTTGTTTTTTTCTAGAAGAGCCACAGGACATCCTAATACAGCCTAAAATCTGGGAGTGTGGATGTTCACTTTGCTTTTTTTGTATTTTCTGACTTATAGTCCCCATGATGCTTGATGCTAAATCATGATATAATGAGGCCTGAATTACTTAGGCCTTTTCCAATTTCCACAGAAAATGGACTTTAATTCAAAACTATGCCTGGTTAATTAAACTTTCCATGATCTAATTTGATCTAATTATTTCTATAAATTGAGATGTAACCAGAGTTATATCCTTAGGTAGAATTGGGCTATAGTTACACATTTTTACTTAGATGGAGGGAACTGACAAGAACTGCGTCATTCTATCCTATTAACTCTAACCTTGCTGGCCACTTGAATCAATACAGTTCTGCAAACTAAAAGATGAACAAAGAACTATTTTCAAAATGTCAGTAAGATTTTTGTTTGTTTGTTTGTTTGTTTGAAAAGAGAGATTGATTTTCTTTTGATTGATTAGAAAAGTAATGTCTCCCCTTGCATCTATCATGAATGGTTATAGCACCGGAAAAACAATATAGTCCCTATGCCTTATCCAATGTCCAGTACACATTTGGACTCTTTTTCATTTCTGTTTAATAAAGACACTAAATTATAACTTTATTTCATTTGTTCTCTACAGAGCTCTGCTTGTTCAGAAAGTCTTCTCTTCTAAACCATGCACAATATGAGTTGAACCATTTACATCATGACAACATCCCCCCAAAAAAGGGAAAGTTCCTTGCAAGGTTTTCATTTTGTTCAAATCAAAATCAAAGTGTGGATCTATTTGTTCACACCAAGATTTGTTACTTCCTGAAAATACCTGTCACTCCTTTTTTTTGTTTGTTTTTTCTTTTTTTTTTTCCTTCTTTTTTTCCCTTTTAAAACTAGTTTGCTTAAGCTGTTGCTGGTCTCCTTGAGTGAACTATCCAAATCACTGTTACCAAAATCTTGTCACACCCAGTCAGCCACCGTACAAATATACTGTTCTTATACCATAAAATACAGTCTTTCTGAAATCTTTGCTGACAGAGAAGCAGAGCACAGATGCTTGCGTATCATGCTTTGCAAACAAACAAGACAATCTGACAAAGTATTCAAGGCTTCTGGCTGCACTGTCTGAGTTGGTTTAGAGGTTAAAAAAATCAGTTCCCTGTTATGTGTTAAAAAGAAGTAATTAATTCTGGGAAATCTGTTAGAACAGAATATTATGCCTGGAAAGTAAGAAGAGTCTGCTGACTGTAAGTGCCTATTTTAGGCATTTCCTCACTGGTAATTTAGATGTCCATTTTCAGAGAGGTAGGCAATCCAGACCACCTGACATAACTGCCAATGCTCTCTGCAAAGGTAATGAAGAGACAAAGAAAGAAGTTTCTGAAAAGCTGAAGATGGTCTTAATTTAGTTACCTTTCTGTCTGTATTGTATGGGGAAGGTAAGGACTGTATGGGAAAATCTAGTCCACATAGCTTAGGTGATTATTCCTCTGTTTAAAGTGAAAAAAGAAACCATTTCAACAATTTCAAAATGGATAGTAGGGAATTTTAAGTATTTCTCTATTTCCATAATGCAATCTGCACATTTTTTTTTCCTGAATGTATGACTGGGTGTTAATATTTTTATATTGGTAGCACCTACTGATTAAGCTGGAAGAGATTAAGCTGGCAGAACTAGGTTTCTAAATCAAAGTTCCTGGAAATGATAACAGGTTTTACATTATAACATTATTGGATAAAACAAAGAAACAAAAACAAATTCAGGAGCAGGGATCAAATCTTCAATTCTTTCACTACCTAATGACAAAACTGTTAAGCCAACAGTTAGGCTTCCCTAGCCCACAAGTCAAGAAGATCAAGACATAACCTTTTAAAGTAGCTCAGGAAGAGACCATGAATGAAGCTCTTTATCATAAACTCTTTTTCATTATTGTTGATAAGAGATAACAGTATGCTCTTTCTTCAACCTGTTGATTGCTGATAAATTGTTGATTTTTTTTGCAATAAAAAAGCAAAAGAAAAAAAATAAAAATAAAAAAGCAAAAGAGTGTGACATCAGATGCTTGAGGAAACTTCAGAAATTAAAAGGAGAGCTCTCCAGGAACTGTAAATTCTCATTAGGATTGGTGAAATTGGACCTGGGGTATATTAGAAATATAGACCAGTGTTTGAAGTTTTTCTGACAAAACGGTCTTGAAACAAGCAAACAAAAAACTTTCAAAATATATGGAAATTAAATGCATCTGTATTCATAATGTTCCCTGGTGACATTCAGAATTACAGATCTTAAAGCATTCTGTTGGACTCACTCTCTCTCTGGAAAAATGATGTAGTGTAAATAAAGCTAAGCAGTTTATTGATGCTAATTTCTTTTTCTCATTCTAAGTACATAATTCTGACTTTTAAAATATAAAATCCGTCTGTCCATACATCCTCAAAAAACAAATCAGATTAAGTTTCTCTTTCTTTAAAAACTCTACAAATGAAGAAAATCTCTTCTGATTTCCTTACTAATTATCCGATGTTCTAAGACTATTTTATTAATATGCAATAGTATTATGGAGTGGAAATGTAAAGTTCATTTGCTTTCACTGGCTTTTCTTTGTATCTTTTGAAACACAGTGCCCAACTCCATAAGGTGTTCAGCACTTTTTCTGAGGCATTTAGTATCTTCTAGACATTCTGGTAACTTCATTTATAACAATTCTCTTTGCTGGCAGGGAAAAAAAAAAAAAAGGTGTGGTATATATATATATATATATATATATATGTGGTATAAAAAAAAAAAATCAGAGATTCCATTAGGATTAGTTTAATAAACAACAAATATGCAACATTAATCCATTTTCATAGCATATTTAATTTTCAGTGTCAATGTCCTACTCTAATATTACAGGGGTCTTGCAGGAAGGCAGGACAAACAAGTGTTTGAGAGAAAGGCTAGAAAACAGTCCATAAAATGAATTTTCTCCATTAAAAAAAAAAAAAAAAAAAAAAAAAAAAAAGATGCAATTTGATGTGGCAATAGCAGCTACAACATAAGCTACCTGACCTTGCCCTTGCAATGACCCCAACCTTGACCTGCAGGGACACTCTCTCTAGGGATGAGAGGTATGTTATTACATGTTATTTCATTACAAGGCCCCTGCTGAGCAGAGACTGCCAAATGGACTCAATTAAGTGTTCCTTGTGATGTGGATTACTGTCTACTGGGGCGAGTTGATACTAGCAAACATATTTCATTCTCTTCAAGTTTGACTGGATATGAAAAGCATGTGCGTTACTCATTCTGTGATGCTTGAGTGCATGATTTATATCTATTTAGAAAAATCATAACATGCAGACTTTAGTTGTACACTGCAACCTTTTCTCACTCCCTGTCCTTCAGCAAGAAAATCCTGTTATCACACTCAAGGATTATGTAGCCAGAACTTGCCTTTCCAAAAAGAAAAATTACATCAAACAGTTGTTGCATTCTGATGATCAAACTGTTGTTTAACATTGAGAATAAAATTAAAAAATACCACAGTCTCAACTGTATGCTTTCTGATCTTCTCTGAAAAAATTTGTATCAGGGATAAAATACTGAACACTCATGAGTGCTGGGTTAATTTGCCACTTATTTAAAATCAGTCCTCTACATTAAAACAACAGCTGTGTAGGGCTGTTGGAAAAAAAAATAGTGTTTCTATATATATATATTCTATATTTATAAATAAAAAATATGAAACCATTTTCACAATGTTTTCTATATGTGATAGTTTTCTAGAATTTGTCTTCTGGAATGACTTTGAAACTTGCTGAAAAATATCCCATTGGCTGTGATGTTCTTTGGATCAGACATCCAAAATAACACTGAGTAAATGAACAAGCCATTGCATACAAAATATACATATTATATGATTTTCAAGTAACATTTTATATCATTTTCAAATCCATGCATAAAAAATGTATTTTTTTATAATTTCAGGCAGCTGGATAAAAGCTAGGATGATGGAAGTCAGTGGAGGTTTTGTCATTATTTCTACAAGAGCCTCAAATGCTTTCTTTGATCTGTCTCAGCTGGGAAAGACTACATTCCTTTGGTCCTGGAGGTAAAAATGGGAAAGACTTTGTAGAGGAAGTAATTACCTGGGAACCCCACTTTGTACACCATAAAGAATTAATATAGGTTTTAAATCATAAAAATATTCCCTTTATACTATTGTTTCAAGTATATTTTTTTTTTGGTAAATTAATTACTATACACCCCTTTGACTAGACAAAATTTCCTTCTGAATGTCCTCTCAAGGCTATTAGAAAATTATTTTGAAATTGCATGAGATGGCTATAAATACTTGTAGTTATCCTTTAATTTCTGATGTTGCAGCAACTTTTGCTGTTGTAAGTGAAGTCTGGATCAAAAAAAAAAAAAAAAAAAAGTTGCTACATGTCATTCAGTTCATTGCCAGAAATAGAATATCGGAATGGAAATATTTTTCTTGAATCTGCCTAAGTCTCTTTGAGTACTCACTATGTTCACTATGAAAACGTGAATGCGTGAACGCAAAACATTATCCTTCTGACTGATTGCCACTGAACAGTTTGTTCTTTTCTTAAAAACACAACAGCCTCACAAGCAAAAAAAGAATCTGATTTTACAGATCTGACACTATTCATTCCTTTACAATGTCGCATAGTCAGAAGTTCAGCAACATCTATATTATTCTTTATTGTATATCTTTCATTGTCTCTTATTCATATTTTAATTGGTGGTAAGAAACTGAACCAGATGCAACTGTAAAATCTTGGGGCATCACAACACTAATGCTTGAACTAGGTTTACTGTAAAATCATTGTTTAAAAAGTACCTTTTTGGGCAATTTGAGTTTGATCTGATACAGTCCTTCTATATAGACTTCTTTCAAAGTAATGTGAACATTCACTATGAGACCTAACATCTTGACAAAGGTCACAATTGATAATAAATCCCATGCAACTAGTAAACATTAGTGCATACTACAAAGTCTAATAGAATAATTTCATAGGATACAATCAGATAAAGGAATAGATTAGAATAGCAAGATGGAGGGGAAGCTGCATAATCACACGGGAAAATTCTGTACTTTTAATGTTCACCATTTTTCTCCATTTTCAAAGAATTTAAGATAATTTAAGAAATTTAAAGGGAAAAGTGTTACAGGGCCATTCTGTCAATTGCAGTAACAGCTGTCTTTACAAAATAACTACAGATAATTACAATCATTTAATTCGAAGTACTGAACTACATCATGCAGAACATGAGTCATTTATCATTATAGACCTCAGCAGAAACAAATTTACTCAAATCAATATGGGCTCAAAATGTCCATTAGAAAACGCAGTGATTGCTTACAAATACTGGTAATTTCATATACACCTGTATTAATAAGAAGAAAGCAGGCCAGGATGTTTCTGCTCAATGTAAAGGAATTTTCTACTTACCAGAAATTTTATATAAAATAGACTTGACTTAAATGTACTTGAATTAATGTTATTGAAAAAAAAATGGTTTTGTTGAGTTATATTGACTCCTGAAATTGAGATAATTTGAAAAGAGTTAATTATAAAAATATATGTATAATGTTGTTATCTATTTATCTATCTATATCTATTTATCTATCTATTTACTGCCGTTAAAGATAACAAAAAAAGTTTTTACAAATACATCAACACAAAAAGGAGGACTAAGGAGAATCTCCATCCTTTACTGGATGCGGGGGGAAACTTAGTTACAAAAGATGAGGAAAAGGCTGAGATACTCAGTGCCTTCTTTGCCTCAGTCTTTAGCGGCAAGACCAGTTGTTCTCTGGATACCCGGTACCCTGAGCTGGTGGAAGGGGATGGGGAACAGGATGTGGCCCTCACTATCCATGAGGAAATGGTTGGCGACCTGCTACAGTACTTGGATGTACGCAAGTCGATGGGGCCGGATGGGATCCACCCGAGGGTACTGAGCGAACTGGCGGAGGAGCTGGCCAAGCCGCTTTCCATCATTTATTGGCAGTCCTGGCTATCAGGAGAGGTCCCAGTCGACTGGCGGCTAGCAAATGTGACGCCCATCTACAAGAAGGGCCGGAGGGTAGACCCGGGGAACTATAGGCCTGTTAGTTTGACCTCAGTGCCAGGGAAGCTCATGGAGCAGATTATCTTGAATGTCATCACGCGGCACTTGAAGGGCAACCAGGCGATCAGGCCCAGTCAGCATGGGTTTATGAAAGGTAGGTCCTGCTTGACGAACCTGATCTCCTTCTATGACCAAGTGACGCGCTTGGTGGATGAGGGGAAGGCTGTGGATGTGATCTACCTTGACTTCAGTAAGGCTTTTGACACCGTTTCCCACAACATTCTCCTCAAGAAGCTGGCTGCTCGTGGCTTGGACTGGCGTACGCTTTGTTGGGTTAAAAACTGGCTGAATGGCCGGGCCCAAAGAGTTGTGGTGAATGGAGCCAAATCCAGTTGGAGGCCGGTTACTAGTGGAGTCCCCCAGGGCTCAGTGCTGGGGCCAGTCCTCTTTAATATCTTTATCGATGACCTGGACGAGGGGATCGAGTGCACCCTCAGTAAGTTTGCAGATGACACCAAGTTAGGTGCATGTGTCGATCTGCTCAAGGGCAGGAAGGCTCTGCAGGACGATCTGGATAGGCTGGACCGATGGGCTGAGGTCAACTGCATGAAGTTCAACAAGGCCAAGTGCCGGGTCCTGCACCTGGGGTGCAACAACCCCAAGCAGAGCTACAGGCTGGGAGATGAGTGGTTGGAAAGCTGCCTGGCCGAGAAGGACCTGGGAATACTGGTTGATAGTCGGCTGAATATGAGCCAGCAGTGTGCTCAGGTGGCCAAGAAGGCCAACAGCATCCTGGCCTGTATAAGAAGCAGTGTGGCCAGCAGGTCTAGGGAGGTGATTGTCCCCCTGTACTCAGCTCTGGTGAGGCCGCACCTTGAGTACTGTGTTCAGTTTTGGGCCCCTCGCTACGAAAAGGACATGGAGGTGCTCGAGAGAGTCCAGAGAAGGGCAATGAAGCTGGTGTGGGGTCTGGAGAACAAGTCTTACGAGGAGCGGCTGAGGGAGCTGGGGTTGTTTAGCCTGGAGAAGAGGAGGCGCAGGGAAGACCTCTTCGCTCTCTATAGGTACCTTAAAGGAGGCTGTAGAGAGGTGGGGGATAGTCTATTCTCCCACGTGCCTGGTGGCAGGACAAGGGGGAATGGGCTAAAGTTGCGCCAGGGGAGGTTTAGGTTGGATATTAGGAAGAACTTCTTTACTGAAAGGGTTGTTAGGCATTGGAATAGGCTGCCCAGGGAAGTGGTTGAGTCACCATCCCTGGAGGTCTTTAAAAGACATTTAGATGTAGTCCTTAGTGATATGGTTTAGTGGAGGTCTTGTTAGTGTTAGGACAGAGGTTGGACTAGATGATCTTGGAGGTCTCTTCCAACCTAGACAATTCTGTGATTCAGTGATTCTGTGGTCCAGCAAATGAAATTTAAAAAATGTATCACAGTGAATGGAAGTGTAATAAATATTGATTTGGGGGCAACCTCTTTAGAATTTTCTAAGTGTAGGTAAAAAATACATAGCTACAGAATTTTGTATTTTGTACAAAATAGAATGTAGCATTTCTGATGTGCCACTAGGTAAATCTGAAGCTCCATTAATAGAGTTCACAACACTAAGTTCAGAGTACAGTAAATAAGGCACTTTGTGAGAAGAAAACCAGGCTTAGATTTTCATCTTTCCATTTTTAGACAGTCACTTCATATTTACCAGCAAATTAAGATGAATTTGATCTAGGGATTAATAAACAGGATCAGATTCTCATGACTTTACCAAAAGAACATCAGCATATTCCTCTAAACTAGCCTGTTTCATTATGCTTTGCAAGCACAGGATGTGTCATTATTCTGATAAAAACTGAAATTAGCATTTCCTTTTGTCCTGTTTTCAGTTCAGCTATTAAAACTTGCTGTTAGTGAAAGGCAGCATAGCCTAATTAGTAAAACACTGTAGAAAGAGAAAGGAGACGTGTTTCCCACTCTAGACTGACCACTGACTGGGATCTTGCTCATTTATTTCATTTGTCGTATCATCTTCAGCTACGCAAGATGAGGAAGTGCATATTTGTACTGCTTTATAGCACAAGTCTCAGAGTTCATTAGAAATTCTCTCTGCCATAATAGAAACAACTATATAGTCCTATAGCTTATATAATTAGATAACACACAACAACTTGCAGGTGTATTTAGGAAGAAAAAATCATCTGAGCCAGGTATCTCTACTACAGTCCTTTCATATACATCTCCAAAGTTTGCTTAAACACTCTAAGAATAAACAATAGGTTTTTTTCCTTATAGTTCCTAAAAGAGAGAACCACAGCTTCATTTCTGTTCTTTCATACCTACCTTTTGGGCTTTCTAGGGCTTTCCAATTATTAATTAATTAATTAATTTATTTATTTATTTTCCCTTAGGTAGGTAAAAGCTGCAATTAATCACTTCCCCAGTTCCTGCATTTACAGTTGGTCCAGAATGAAATATATTAGATGGTACAGCTCAAATGCTGACTCCTGAGAGATTCAGAGTGGCTTCTGTTGTCTCCTTATCTTACTTTCTAAGTAAACTTTGTTGCTTTTTCATTTTTTTCAATTATTTTTATATGGATGATAGACAGATAAACCTGTTTTCAGCTGCAGTGAGGTCTGTGATAGGTTTTAGATCAAAGACGTGCTTGGTGGCCACCATTAAAACCATCTCCCACAACTATAACTATTTTTCTTCTCAATGTTACTAAAATACACAAGACATTTTACTAAGATACGAAGTCCCAGCACACTGTTATGGTCGGAAAGGCTCATGTAACCTAGGATGGTGTAAACAAAGAAATGGTGATCAAAAGTAGCAACACAGTACCCTGTGTTTTGACACTTTTCCAAGGGCTACTGAAAACAGAAGCCACTCCTGAAGCCCAGAATCTAATATGGGAAGAACCACAAACAAGCTTAAATGATTTTTGAAAGTACCTTACAACTGAAGATTCACTGAAGTCAATCTAATTACCTTTTCAAAGTAAATGGTAATGCGGTAATGGTAAATGTGTGACTTGATGACCATCCTCTATCTATAAAATAAAATAAAAATAAAATAAATAAAAATAAATAAAATAAGATAAAATAAAATCTACACAGAAAGTAGAAATTTCATATGACCTCATATGAAGATGGCAAACAAGTATAAAAATAGTTAACATCAAATCTCAACTTTAATTCCAGTTTACAATAAATCTTGTCTAACCAGAATAATTACCCATAGGAATTGTTTGTCAAGTGCATAAGTAGAGTCCTCATCACTGTACATTTTTCAACCATGGTAGGGTCTTTTCTATGTATTTTATCTTAATTTATGCAGTAATTAATTCAGGAAGGTCCTAAGTCCCATATTATGCAGGAGGACAAATCAGATGATCTTAATATCTCTCTCTGGCTTTCAGAATACATTACCTAATTAACAGTTACTCTGAAGCTGCAAAGAGTCTAAACACTTGTTTCTCTTAACAGCGGTTATACTAATTTCCCTTTTGAGTGCACATTCGGCTTTTCAGGTTGTTTTCGTTACAAGCATAGATGTCTAAAATGCACATGAGTGTTAATCTGTCCTTACTCTAGAAAAGTAACAGACTGAGATTGTGCAAGACAAAGCAAGGGATTATTTGCTTCTTATTCAATACACCTAAAGAGAGCAGCTTTTTTTTTTTTTTTTTTTTTTTTTTTTTTAAGACAGTAGCACCAGTGAAATGAGCTTTTCTTTTGCTTATTTGCATGAAAGTGTAGCCCCTCCCTAACTAAGCACTGGTAAATACTTATCCAAAACATGACCCTACCATTTCCACTATAGCCTTGTCCTGGTTTCAGGTAGGACAGAGTTAATTTTCCTCCTAATAGCTGGCAGGGTGCTATGTTTTGGATTAGAATGAGAAGAGCACTGATAACACGCTGATGTTTTAATTGTTGTAGAGCAGTGCTTACACCAAGCCAAGGACTTTTCAGCTTCTCGCTCTGTCCTGCTAGCGAGCAGGCTAGGGATGCAGCAGGAGCTGGGAGGGGAGAGACCCAGGACAGCTGACCCAAACTGGCCAAAGGGGTATTCCATACCATCTGACGTCATGCTGAACAATATATAGGGGTGGCTAGCCGGGGTGGAGGGTGGGGCCGGCTGCTCGGGGATAGGCTGGGCATCGGTCAACGTGTGGTGAGCAATTGCATTGTGCATCACTTATTTCGTACACATTATTACTATTAATACTATTATTATTATTATTATTATTATTATTATTATTTTCCCTGTCTTAATAAACTGTCTTTATCTCAACTCATAGACTTCACTTTCCCGTTTCTCTCCCCCATCCTGGAGAGGGAGGGGGGAGGGTGAGCGAACGGCTGTGTGGTGTTTGGCTGCCAGCCGGGCTAAACCACAACAAGCTTATACAGGTAGGACATGAACACACATTCTGATGGGTTGGCCCTGGCTATCAGCCAGGCACACACAGATCTGCTTCCTCCACTGTCCCCATGCCCCTACTCTCAGTGGGATAGGAGTAGGGAGAGAAAATAGGAGTAGCAGAAGTGAAAAAACTTGTGGATCAAAATAAAGACAGAGAAGTCACTGACCAAGTACTGTTATTACAACCGGACTTTACTGGGGGAATTTAACTTAATTCGTGTACTGTGAAACAACAACAACACCCCCACACACACAGAATTAGGCAAAACAGCTTTCAACCCCCTTTCCCAGGCTCAACTTCACTCCACTCCAGACATCTCTCTTCCCCCCTTGCTAGCCCCACAGGTTACAGGACTTGTCCTTTCAATGAGGCAACAAGTGATGCAGGGTGTCAGGGTCAGGATGTACTGTTTTCCCTCTGCTTTATTGCTTACTCTTGTCCTGTGCTCCAGTGTGGGTCCTCCATAAGCTCCAGTCCATATGCTGGTTGTGTGCCACTCTCCAACAAGGAGACCCTTCTACTCCTCTGACCTGGGTATTCCCTCTGTTACTCTCTCTTTTTCTGTTCACATATCTCCTTCTTTCTTTCTCTGTTTCACTCCTTTCTCACTCTCATTCTTTTAACTCTCTTATTCTTTTTCTCTCTTCATTTCTCTCTGTGTTCCTTCATTCTTTCCATATTGCCTCCCCCTTGGTGTTTTTGCTCTTATTAACTATATGTTGTCACAGAGGCACCACAAATTCCTCTCAGCTGTGTCCTGTGGTGTGCCTATTCCTGAGCCTGGTGGAACTGGCTGTGACAAGCACAGGGCAGACCCTCACCCGTCCCACAGAGGCCACCCCTACAACAATAACCCCTAGGCCCTACCAAAATCTTGCACTGTAAACCCAGAACATGTTAACAAAAAAGGCGGGATTAAAAAGTAAGATAAAAAAGATTTGGAATTCTTAGGTTGCAAAGCCAAAAGGTCTCAGAAGAAAACCTAAGAAGAAGGGGAAGAAAACAACATAAGACATTCGTTATAACAGAGAAAGAAAAAGAAAAAGGAAAAGGAAAAAAGGAGAAGAGAAAAAAAAAAAAAAAGCAACTGTAAAGTTCCATGTAAAGTTTGAATAGAAAATATTATATTATTTAATGCATTTCCAGTTCAGAAGTAATTAGTTGCATTCTAAAACTTTGGCAATCTTATAAGCAGCTATACTACTTGCTCTAATTGGTGCATTACTGATTTATTTATTTCTTTATAATTAAAGTTCTGTTAATGAAATTCTTATTTCAAGCATCCAGAAATGGAAACATTGAACAAAAACTCTCTACAGGTAAGTCTGCAAGTTTACATTTTTACTTGGTTTAATTTCTTAAAAAGCAGTAATTTGCCACTGTATTCAGTATACAGTAGATGTGAATTACTAGTTGTAAGCATACTCCTGCATATCTAATTCCAGTCACAAGAATTTGAACACACTATTAAAATCTTAAAAAACAAACCAAAACAAACAAACATAGAATTACAGAATCACAGAATCGTCTAGGTTGGAAGAGACATCTAAATGTCTTTTAAAGACCTCCAGGGATGGTGACTCAACCACTTCCCTGGGCAGCCTATTCCAATGCCTAACAACCCTTTCAGTAAAGAAGTTCTTCCTAATATCCAACCTAAACCTCCCCTGGCGCAACTTTAGCCCATTCCCCCTTGTCCTGCCACCAGGCACGTGGGAGAATAGACTATCCCCCACCTCTCTACAGCCTCCTTTAAGGTACCTATAGAGAGCGAAGAGGTCTTCCCTGCGCCTCCTCTTCTCCAGGCTAAACAACCCCAGCTCCCTCAGCCGCTCCTCGTAAGACTTGTTCTCCAGACCCCACACCAGCTTCATTGCCCTTCTCTGGACTCTCTCGAGCACCTCCATGTCCTTTTTGTAGCGAGGGGCCCAAAACTGAACACAGTACTCAAGGTGCGGCCTCACCAGAGCTGAGTACAGGGGGACAATCACCTCCCTAGACCTGCTGGCCACACTGCTTCTTATACAGGCCAGGATGCTGTTGGCCTTCTTGGCCACCTGAGCACACTGCTGGCTCATATTCAGCCGACTATCAACCAGTATTCCCAGGTCCTTCTCGGCCAGACAGCTTTCCAACCACTCATCTCCCAGCCTGTAGCTCTGCTTGGGGTTGTTGCACCCCAGGTGCAGGACCCGGCACTTGGCCTTGTTGAACTTCATGCAGTTGACCTCAGCCCATCGGTCCAGCCTATCCAGATCGTCCTGCAGAGCCTTCCTGCCCTTGAGCAGATCGACACATGCACCTAACTTGGTGTCATCTGCAAACTTACTGAGGGTGCACTCGATCCCCTCGTCCAGGTCATCGATAAAGATATTAAAGAGGACTGGCCCCAGCACTGAGCCCTGGGGGACTCCACTAGTAACCGGCCTCCAACTGGATTTGGCTCCATTCACCACAACTCTTTGGGCCCGGCCATTCAGCCAGTTTTTAACCCAACAAAGCGTACGCCAGTCCAAGCCACGAGCAGCCAGCTTCTTGAGGAGAATGTTGTGGGAAACGGTGTCAAAAGCCTTACTGAAGTCAAGGTAGATCACATCCACAGCCTTCCCCTCATCCACCAAGCGCGTCACTTGGTCATAGAAGGAGATCAGGTTCGTCAAGCAGGACCTACCTTTCATAAACCCATGCTGACTGGGCCTGATCGCCTGGTTGCCCTTCAAGTGCCGCGTGATGACATTCAAGATAATCTGCTCCATGAGCTTCCCTGGCACTGAGGTCAAACTAACAGGCCTATAGTTCCCCGGGTCTACCCTCCGGCCCTTCTTGTAGATGGGCGTCACATTTGCTAGCCGCCAGTCGACTGGGACCTCTCCTGATAGCCAGGACTGCCAATAAATGATGGAAAGCGGCTTGGCCAGCTCCTCCGCCAGTTCGCTCAGTACCCTCGGGTGGATCCCATCCGGCCCCATCGACTTGCGTACATCCAAGTACTGTAGCAGGTCGCCAACCATTTCCTCATGGATAGTGAGGGCCACATCCTGTTCCCCATCCCCTTCCACCAGCTCAGGGTACCGGGTATCCAGAGAACAACTGGTCTTGCCGCTAAAGACTGAGGCAAAGAAGGCACTGAGTATCTCAGCCTTTTCCTCATCTTTTGTAACTAAGTTTCCCCCCGCATCCAGTAAAGGATGGAGATTCTCCTTAGTCCTCCTTTTTGTGTTGATGTATTTGTAAAAACTTTTTTTGTTATCTTTAACGGCAGTAGCCAGATTGAGCTCCAGATGAGCTTTGGCCTTTCTAATTTTGTCCCTGCACAGCCTCGCAACATCCTTATAGTCCTCTTGAGTAGCCCGCCCTCTCTTCCAAAGATTATAAACCCTCCTTTTTCTCCTAAGCTCGAGCCACAACTCTCTGTTCAGCCAGGCTGGTCTAGTTCTGCGCCGGCTCGTCTTTGGGCACGTGGGGACAGACCGCTCCTGAGCCATTAAGATTTCCTTCTTGAAGAGTGCCCAGCCTTCCTGGACTCCTTTGCCCTTCAGAACCTCCTCCCAAGGGACTCTGCCAACCAGTGTACTGAACAGCTCAAAGTTGATGAAAAAAAAAAAAAAACAAAAAAGCAGAAAACCAAAAAACAGCAACTGAACCACAATTGTGTCTAAGTATGTAAGGTCTCCCTGTTAATTTATTTATTTTCCTCAATATATTTGGTGGTATCTGAATCTGCTGATTTTGAAGTCACAAGATAACCACGATTATGGTCATGACACACATTATAAACTACATCTAGTTTTCTAAATACATGATATTGCCTTTGTGAAATTTGACACCTCTAACTAAAATATTTGCTAGCTGCTGCTCAGGAAGACAGGACTTGTTATTTTTTTAAGTTAATAATTTAAGGTAATTCTTGAAGCACTGGGAAAAACATGGAGGTTGAGCAATTCTGACAGTTTTCAACTTGATACTTGTTACCACCATATAAAAAGTTACAAAAACAATAAAATGAAAGGGTTTTTTTCATCTTGTGGTAGGATAACATATAGATTGTCTTCAACAAGACTGGGTCAAGACAGAAATCTAGATTTCATGATACTTAAAGCTTAGATGTGTGTCCCTCCAGTTTTTTTGACTGTATATAATTTTCATCAACATTATTTACTGCTGGCAGTACAACTACAGTCATTGCTAAAGGATTGGCACTCAAAAAAGACTTAAAAAAGAGGTTGTTGTCAACATTAGACTCCATTACAAAATCGTTCACAGAATGCTCATTAATGTCTTTCTAAATATGATACTAACAGTATTACTACATTAATTATCCAATAGTCAGCATTTTCTTGTAGTTCTGGAGTTATGTGTTATGAGTTTCTTAGTATTGCTTCCATCAGGATAGAAGCTGGGTAACAATTAGCCATTATGGTCACTCACAGCTTGGAAAGTTAGGAGTAAATTGTAAGGGGAAAAAAAAAGTGGAGGAATGAAAGACAGTATGAAATGTGTAGGGAATTGAGATGACTTAATTAAAGTTGCAGTGTGAAAGGCAATATAAGGATAGTCAGAAAGTGCAGCATATGACAGGTATAGGAAGCTGATGGCAAGGACAAACAAAATATAAGACAGAGTACACAAATGAAAATGTGTATGAGAGAAAACGAGGAATTGCTCATTATAATAAATGCATTTGTAAGAGAGGAGGAGTAGGCAAAAGTTATTTCTTGCATTAGAAAATAGAAAAAAAGTTAGTGAAGTCATTCTCTCAGGGGTAATGGAGAAACTTATTTCTAGTTGAATAAGTACTGTATACCTTACCTAAAACTTCAATCTTCTGATAATTTTAAAAGCGTATGTGCATATTACACATTTACCTAAAATCATTACATTGCTTTTACAAAATTCTGTGATTCTCAAAAGGTTGGAAACTGACTTATAATTTCTGAATACTTGGAATATTCAGGTGTTTTTTGTTTTTTTTTTTCTTGTGTTAACATCTCCTTGAATGAATAGTGATTATCTATGTATGGAAGATTAAAAGGAAAACTAGCAGTATCAACATAGACATTATTTTCTTTACAATCCAATTAAGAAGAACAGAATCTAGATGCTTGATGGTTTTTGTTCAGGAAGATGAAGAATGAGTATCCTTTAAAGGTGCTGTTGATCACATTTATCAAAGGATCACCAAAAAGTATTATTTAGCAATAGAAAAGGTCGGTTCTGAAGCAGTTATTTTCTCAGGCTCTTCCTATTTTTCTTTTTTTTTTTATGAGTTTTTGCCTTCAATTATTTAGTAATTGTGAACAGTGAAGTAAATTTTTTTTTGATAAATGCCAACTGGGGAGGTGATTCTATGAATCTTTGTGCCTAAGAAAGCAGTTGAGAACTTAAACAGGTAACTACAACAGCAGTGAAAATCTTAATTCTGTATCCTGACCCATAGTAAATACTTCCTGACAGCAGACAATTTTACACTGAAATGGAAAAAGTTACAGTGTATTGGCAACAGTTGAATTGAGTGCAACATCCACACACTCTGTCCAGTAATATGGTCTATATTTCAATTTTTTGCTTCTTAAAAAATAACCTGATAAAATGAAACTATAACGTGGTTTATTCCTGTAGATAAAGACTGTGCAATATGAATCTAAAATGTCGTAATTACGATCGATAGCCTCCTCCTACAAAATGCTGTTGCCCTTTTTGCTCAGGAAGAGGCGGTAGTGATAGCAACACAACTTAGCAACAAATCACACCATATGTATTTAATACAAATATATATATTAAAATCTGTCATGTAAAAATAGGCTGTCTGTTATTCTGTTATTTGTAAGTTTTCTTAAAACTTTGTTGAAAAACTTTCTGTTGATGATTCCTTGAATTTTTCTGAGTTTCTCTTGACACCATTCCAAGATGACACCATGAATGTCAAGGAATCAGTGTTGGTATTCTGACAACATTTATAAAACAGAGCTTCAATAGAAAAAAAATATGCTTACTGAGAATTAAATTAATTCAAACATTGCAAAATTACAAAAATGACTAAATCAGAAACACTACCTTTCACTATAGAAGGTCACCCATTTAGCTTTCCTACAAGGTAAAAAGACAACCCAGTCAATCAATGAAAAGGAGATGGAAAGTATTATACTATCATTCCCTGCACAGTCATCCCAAAGGCAGGAGTCTGTTGCCTAGCAATTCTGGCAGATGATTTACACTTTCCTGGGTGTCACACATACTATGATGTCCAATAAAAAAACCTCAGGACACTACATTTTCTAATATCAGAAGTATATTTTCCAGGCACAGCATATTGTTGCTTGGAAGGGCTCATATTTAATGTTGCAAGCAAAATTGTTTTCCTTTTGCTAGCCCTTTCCTCTTTTCTACTTCTTCATTCAACCTGCGTTAAATAATAATGTTTTGCAGTTTTTTCTTGATATCCTTGTCTTCCTGCTCTTTGAAAGAAAGGAAAGCTTCTTTTGGTGTTCCCATTGGAATTACATTGACCAGTAATACCATGTTATGAATTTTGAAAATGCTGTCAGTCAGAATTGGTTGCATTTACCAATTTAAAACAAATTTTGTTTCAAAGCACTTTGCCTGCCATCCAAGGTAATTGGAAAGCCAGTTTGAAAAATCTTCTAATGTGCATTTTAAAATTGACCAAGGCTGCAGAGGCAGCTTCTTAAACAAAATATAATTAATTTCTATCTGTCTAAGCTGATCAGTGCAGGCTGACAGTCCCCCTGCATTCTTTGTTTTAATGCATGTGAATTTTTTTTCAATAGACTACACCTCCCTTTCATCTCCCTCTTTTCCTTGTGTAAATTGGCACTTTCTGTCTTCTAGGAATCTCATTACCATGTACTGATTCTCCCTTGCTTCATAATAAAGGTGTCCAACTGATATACCGAAAGAATTGTAAATATATATTTTTTTTTCTACCAAAGTTTTACTCTGTTTAAGCTTTTTGGTTACAGTGGTTTTAACATACGAGTAGTTATCTGAATTATCCTAACTCATTACATTTATTCAAGTCATTTTCATTCTAAATCTGTACTGTTTGGTGTTATATACTGACTAACATGTTCAGAGGTGATGCAGGTAACTTTTCCATCTCTAGAGAGGCAACTAAGAAAGATCCTAAAAGAACTGCATTATATCATCTGCAACTTTAAGTCAAAAACAAACAAAACAAAAAATCACAAGGCACAAAGATTTACTGCCAGTTCTCACATGAACTTCCTGTACTTCTTGGGTAGTTAGGAAGAGGTAGGTATCATCTACCTAGATGATATCAGGTTTACCTGAAAGCAAACACAAAAAACAAAGCTACCTGCTGCTTAAGCACACATGTTGCTAAAATGTTTCTGACCCTCAGAGCTATCGCAAAGCTTAATCCATTGGTTTTACAAAATAAATAAGAACTGACAATAGGAGAATCATTTCTCCCTTTGTTTTCAGCTTAGAACAATGCAATACCAATAGTTTAAGAAATTTCCTGGGGACTAGGGACTGTATGTGTTTGTTCTCTACTGCATCAGTGCTCACCCCAGCCAGTTATTCATCCCCAGAAAATGTTCCACTCCTGTAATTTTGTTGCTTAACTAATGCCTTATGCTTTCAGACCAAAGTCTAACCCTAACTGCAGCAGCAGATGAACAGCATGTTTCCACTCATATCTTAGAACTCCCTCTGATTGCATACATATTTTTAAATTGTCCAAGAATAGCTCCTTCTGTTTGCCTCAGGCATTTTTTTTTTTCCTGAGGAGGTTCATATTTTTGCAAGTGAAAATTAGCTGCTGGTGTTGGACTTCCACATGGCTGAATAGATACCTTCCTTCTCCCTAGTTCTCTCCTCTGCTTCTAAATATACCATTTTTTATGACTGCTTTTTCACAAAGTAAAGCAGGTGAACAAACACAATAAAATTAGCAGAAACGACATAGTATACTATATTGTTCTAGGAGTACTAGGACTTTCCAGAGCTGTTACAAAACTTGAGAGTATCTTACAAACGTATACTATTCTTTTCTTTTTTCATTAAGTTGGAACGGATTCTAACTATTTTGAGGTGTATCTTTAATCTTAAAGAAAGGCTAAAAGAAGCTCTTCCTGAGGTTTTTTGGAAATTAATGACAGTCAAAAAAAACAAACAAACAAACAAACAAAAAAAGAAAACCAAAACAAACAAACAAACAAAACCACAGCTGTACATTACTGGTTTTAAAACACATGTGAACCTTCTCTATTTTTATAGTTTAAAAAAAGAATTAGTGCTGTTTCTATGATGGTATACAAGATAATTCAGCCAAATATGGGGTCAGACAAAATATCATTATGCCAACAAGGGCAAAACAGAAAACTCAGCCAAACTAGAGAGAAACAGAATGCATAAAGGTGTGCTGCTCAATATATTTCAACTTCAGAAACATTGTATTTGTCATTAAATACTTTAGTTTGGTTTTGAAATATTTTGTTTAATTCCCTTGAATCAGGACTCAAACTTTGCATTGCTCTATAGAGTACAGAAGGCTTTGTTGGTAGTGATTACTTTTCATAACTCTTGCTCCCCCTAAGGAGAAACATGGCACGCATGAGGATTTTACATAACATTCCCTAATACTTCTGTTCATCACTACTAGCTTGGGCCTCAACAGAGTACGCCTGGCAGCAGTTACATAGCAGTCACAAAGTGACTAAACATCTTAATGAATATATTTAGAGGATGTGGCAGAAAACTACAATGCAGACAACTGTATTTTGCAGCATCCCTAGTTTTAAAGGAGTGAATTTTCCCTGACAAACCATATTAGCAGATTTTTATTTTTATCTGAAGTTCTGTGTTCTTCAAGATATTTTATTCAGGCTGCAGTGTGTCCTATTGTATGAAAGTGAAAAGTGTCAGTGATCAAGTTTTAGACAATGAATGTTGGGAGAAAATCAATAGTCTGATTAAAAAAAGAAAGCTCAAGAGGCTTCTAACCCTAAAAACTTGATTCGTTACTTCGCTATATCTCATTGAAAGAGCAAACTATATTAGTCTTTAAATTTACCAAGTGCATTATTCCTTGTGTAGTTTCAAAGTAATGGGAAAGAAGATCTTTAGATTAGCCCTGTTTTTCTCCTAATATATATCAGTAAGATCTGTAGGGAGAGATACCCTATACTGTATAATGCAGGTGAGCTATAAAACCCACAAGAGCAGGGGACTTCTTTGCACTATTTCTGAAGATTAGGTTGAAAAAATCTTTGTATCACATATTTTAAAATGTACTGTTCACAAAGAGACAATGAGAACAAAAGGGGCATTATATACAGTGCAGAAAGGAAAAGTATAAGTAAATGTGGGGGAAAGGCTGTTTTGGGGAAGGATAATCAATTTAAATGTTAAATATTAAAATAAAAGATAAAAAAACTTTTAAATACCTATTGAAAGTACTAAATAGATGACAAAGGAAAAATATGGTTTGGAACTTGAAAGAGCAAAAGTAAGATGTCAGCTTTTACTAGCTAGAATTTCTAATAAAAAGGGATGCTAATGGCAGGGCATTCAAGGAAATAATATCTGAATTATATGTGAAAACATATTTTTGGAAAGTTTTCAAATAGTAAACTAGAACACAGAACACATTAGGTCAAGGATAGAGTAAGCAGAGTTTCAGTGCAAAGTATAGGCAGTGTCTGCACTAGCCGTGAACTTCTGCTGATGAACCTCTATGGACTCTTTCAAGGAGGCAGGTTTCTGGGACTCAGTCCAACAAAGCACTTATTGTGGACTTCATTTTAAACATGCAAGTCAACATGCTAGACTTAATTCATACAAAAGCACTGACTGAATATAGCATTTATCATGACATAGACTGATAGCCCTTGGTTTCAATGAGATCCTCCTTTGTCTTCAAGCTCTTAATAAATTTAGTCTGCTGCAAATCATTAAACTCTGACTCTGTTGCCTTTTTACACACTGAGTAAGTGTGTATAGGCTATAGCCCCAAACCTCAGAGTAGTTAAACACCTACCTCATTGGAACAGCATGAGCAGTTAAGTCTCCAATACCAAGAAATATACATTACAAGAAAAAAAATGCAGAAAAGAGCAGCAAACATGATGAGAGTTATGTTTTAAGGTAGAGAGAAACTACACAGGTGAGGAATCTTTTCTTTGGAAAGGACGTATCAGAAGAATATGATAGATGTTCATAAAAATTAAGAGGAAAATGGCAATTCCTTACTTTTTTTACAATGAAAAAGATACAGAGCAACAATTAAACTAAGAGCAGCATGTTTAAAGCAAGTACTGTGAAACTTGTGCACAATGTGCTTAGTATAGTCATGGCCATTTTGAATACTAGGACCTACTAAATTTTAATGATCTGAATACTGCCTCTGGTTTGATAATGCTTCGTGCCAGAAACGGAGAGGTGATACCACACAGTATTTGGCTGAGCTTATATTATTTGTGTAAGCATTGGCTCCTGGCCACTGACTGAGACTATTTGTAGTTAGATAGATCTTTGGTCTAATCTTACATGGCTCTTCTTATTCTAGAATCAACAGAAGACATACACAAATAGTTTTGAGAATCTGGGCCCAGCAATGTGAAATCAAGAAAGCACAATACAATTGAAAGTAGGTAAACCTGAATGTACAAAATATCAGAAGACTCAACTGGCATTTCATTCATTTACACAGACATAAATCTAGAGGATGTTTAAAAGTTAGTAGAATTAGTCATGAGTTAAAGCACTCAAAGAAACATGGCACAGTTGGTTGGAATTCTACAATCTTTTCAGTGTCTTCTGATTACTGCAATCAGAAAGGAAGTTTCTAAGAAAATCATATCTTTTTTAGAACAATGACAAAACAAGGACTAATAGTCTTAAATTGTGAAGTAAAGTGACTGAGAAGCTCTAGTGGTAGGCAATGAATAACACACTGAAGAAAGCTGTTCAGGGCAGCTTTAAGACCAGCCTAGACACTTATTTTTAGAAAGGATTTAGTATCTAACTCTGTCTAATCTTTGAGTCCTTTGACTACCCTACCGTTGTATTAGTTATATTTTTAGTATTGTTGCATATTGTCTATCAAAATATCTTAAAGACCTAACAACTTTTTTGTTAGATAACTGTGCTGACTGAAGACCTGGTTATTGTCATTTGCTAAGACAGTGAGTATTCTCAAATAAAATATTCAAACAAACATTAGTTATGTACTATTTAGCTTGTAAATTGGGTACAAATAGGCAACCTCAAGATACAAAGAGATTATGCCATGACTAAGTTTATACACCAAGCCAAAAAGTGTCTCAGTGGCCTCTTAAGTTAGTAAACCACTATTTTTTCAGAGACCATGTGCTAGAATAGAATGCAAGAAACAAAATAAAACACATCCCAAAAGAAGGCTTCCTTACACTGGTAATAAATAAATAAATAAATAAAAATCCACGTATCTTGAATAGCCTCAGAAAATTTGGGATTGTGTTATCATATGGATGACAGTTGATGGATGTTAGGGTCTGATCTATGACCACTGAATTGAAGGATTCCTTTCACTGAAGCAAGCCTTTGCATAATAATTTTTTTCAATCTGTTCATTTTTTTTCTTCTTTGAAATGTACTCTGAGCTATAAATTTATTAGTAACCCTGGACTGTAAAGCTGAAAAAAAAAAAAGTTTATTCTTTCTACAGTTCCACTAGCTGTGGAAATGGAAGAACACAAAGTTCTTTCTTATTTCAGGATCTAAATTATGCCTACCAATCCAGTATTTCTAGTGGAGATAGGAATGACTGTACTAAGAACTAAATATTGATTTTAATTAGAATGGGCAGTCCACCATTAATATGAGTTGTGATGCCTCTAAAGCAGTTTTCAGAGCAAAATTAATTGATAGTAAATTTTTAAGCTGAGAGTAAATCAAAGCAATCAAGGAAGAATACAGTGTTTAATAATAATAAAACATCAAAAAACAACAAACCACAAAACAAAATGGAAACTGTAAGAATCTTAAATCATTCATCAAGACCAGAAAAAAATTAAATAACATATTAAAGCAAAATACCTATTGTGATAGGAAAAGCAAAGCAATGTAGACAATAAACTAAATAAGGTAAAGCAGAATGAAAGGTGTGAAAATGGGAAATGTAAAAAAAAAAAAAAAGTTAAATATGCCCTACAATTATATGTATGTATTCTTTGATGCTAAGTGGTTATAGTAATAATCACAAATTAAAATACTGTATTTTTAATCCATATTAACTTAGTTTGGAAGCAAACTCACTCAGAAGTGGAGAGGCTTTTCATGATTCTAGATGTGCTGCTCTAAGGGCAAAAACACCTATTCTTCATGCAGAATACTCTCTGTTGATGAAATAAATAGTGTACTGTGTTATGGTATTGAATCAAGCTTTTAGACAACTGGCAACCTAGCTTAAAAAATGGCTCAATTGGAAATAATTTTTTAAATGACATTTGCAATGGAATTTGTTATAAAGTCTATGGGGTGGTTTGACTTAAATGGAGTCATCAATATTACCCACCACATAACCCAAGTAATGAATTTCTTCATGTACCTTAGTCTCTGAAAAGAAACACATCCAAAGAATATCTCTTATCTCCCTAAAGTTTCCCTAGAGACAGCTCTCTCTTTGCATGTAAGCACTACTATTGGCCGTAGAATTACCTAGGAAGCTTCACTTGAAGACATTAATAAAACAAGGTACTATTTCATAAAGATGATTCAGGTTTGGTTTCATTTTAATTAGCTGGAATAAGATTAAATCCCCATGGGAAAATCAGAGTAAAGGGAAGGGACAAAACAAAGAGTTGGTCAAAATTAGATTTTGCTGCAACAGCAAGTTGAAGCAAAATGAAAAGCCTTGTTGGATATCTTGGCAATACACTTCCGCTTTCAAAAATATCTGCTAAAATGAAAATTGAGCATTGTTTTTAAAATGTGGATGGTTCTGCAGCTTCTTTGAGGACATCCAGTAGAAGAAACAGGCTAAAATCTCCTGAATGATTTCTGTGGCCTCAGGGAACTATTTCCAATGAACTTCAATGGAAGCCAGATGCCATCATCTACTACTTAGCATTATAAAACTATGTTTGCAATATATAAACTTTAGACTGTACATACTGAATTTCTATTATTGGTAGAATAATTTTAGAAGAGTTCAAATGACAGCTCAAGCAGGAAGAATATAAATGTTACGGTTAAGTAACAGAAAAGGTTCTACCTCCTTTTCATCCAAATTTTCAGTAGTTCAGGACCTAAGCGTAATGACAACCTACACTTTTTTTCATGTTTTTATGACCCTTTGTTCATGGAGTCTGTGTTGCATCAATACTCCAGGAAAGTACAATAGGGTGCTGTGCCCATCAGAAATTTCACTTCCTCTTATGAGACCAAAAATGACAGGTTTGTAAAAATTCCCATGGGACCTTCGTAAACATTCCCATTGCAATTTCTATAAGATTTGCAGTAGTCCAATTCCAACTGGATATTTACCTTCAGTTGACATAAGATTTTCATCATGGTTGAGTGTGATAAGTTATTTACTTTTAGTTTGGAGCTATAAGCGAGCTATGAAGAGAGCTTTCTGAATAATATTTCATGACAGAGGTGACATTATATACATTTATAGAGGTATATATGCCTGATGCATACAGTGCGCAAGGTATACAGGTTTTACAGTCAGTCTGCAAAGCTAGTCAAGTATTTTGGCTTTTCGGGAGAGGTAGATGTAGAAAAGCTAGTCAAAGAGTTGTTAAAGGAGATCCAAATACTAACCTGAAGTAGTATTGAAGTAGTAAATGAAATCCAATTACGTGTCATTCTGCTTCATTTATTTGAGATCCTCCCATATCATTAAGTTGGAGATAATAAATAATAGATTAACCATATTTTTGCTACTGGGGGAGTCTACATCTTTAATTATCTCTGACATCTTATTTAAATACTGCAACTAAAAATTACAAGGATCATATAGAACTCTCCTCCCAGAACATAAAGTCCATGAGAAACATATTTGGGGGAAAAAAAAAAAAAAAAGAGTAAACCATCAGCAAATCCTGCTTTAGTACGAATATGTTCAAAGTGATGTGGAATCATTTTGGAAAACTATATCTCATTTGGTCCAGTAGAGGAACTCATTTAATGGATACTGGTGATAAAAGAGTATCTAGAGCAGGATAAGGCAGGAATCCTGCATAAGCCTCACTTGGTCAGAAATCCTAAAGTAGGCCAATTCAACCCAAAAAGTAAAGAAAACTGAGCAGGGAGCTCTCTCTTTGCAAGGTTTTGCCAGAATATCTTTGGCATCTTGATCATCCCACCCACTACATGTTCCCTAGTAAGAGTAATATCTCTATCTCTTTCTGCTGCCTTCAAGGAATGTATGCTTTCATATGTCTATTTTATCTCACGTATAATTTGCATTTCCCTGTGTCAAAGGGAGAGGATGAAGTCCCACATGTGCTAATTTTAATATCTTTGTTCTTTTCTTCTTCATGTAAGCAATGAAGAGCTCCTCTGGGCATTAGAGTTGAAAATCAATTCCTCTGAAATAATTTTAATTTCTCTGCATTTATCATGAAATAAATGCAGCAAAATTTGTCTCATTTGTCTCATATACACAGCAATTAGACATTTGTGAAAGTGCATTTATGAGATTTTCCAAATTTAATCCCAATATAAATAAATAATATCTAGGCATTACTGAACTGCGTATTTTCAAAACTGAAGCACCAAGATATTAGCTAACTCTACAGTTAACATTTAAACAATGTGTAGTAATATCCAGATGTATTTCTCTAATCTTTCTTCATGACATAATATTTTGTTCTGTGGTATCGACTTTTAAAACATCAGTGATTGCAGACAATTTATCTTGCACTGGGCCTTACTTCCTTTTTCTCAGGACAGTCGACAGTCACTTCTGCTCGCTTAAAAGGTCCTGATTCCATTGGGAAATATCAGGAATAATTAAGAATATTATTATGATAGAGAAGAAAGATAGAGATATAAATTCAGTGATAGAGAAGAATTCTATCATCTGAAAGATAAAACAATGAAAATCATGTGACAGCTTACTTAGTAATTACAGTTGGATGTGACGTCAGTCAGAAGGGTAGTAATGATTGATTTTAATGGCAAGTAGCTGAGCATGCTAATTGATTTTAGAGATCAGTGACTTCACAAATGGCAAAGACTATTAATACACTGGAATCATAGCACTGATGAGATAGAGGATAAAAAGAGATTTTAATCCTTTCCATTCAGGTAAAATGCAGGGTTGTCTCAGATGAAACTTTCTAAGCATCATTTTTATTTCTTTCCTTTTGTTTACAGGATCATAGAATGATTTGGGTTGAAAGGGACCTTAACGATCGTCTGGTTCCAACACCCCTGCCATAAGCAAGGATAAACGCAAGTTCTCAAGGTTTATTAAAAATAAAGAAGATTTTGCTAAGAGTCCATAAACATTAAAAAAAAAAAAAAAAAGGGTAAGGAACAACAAAATAGAGTATGAGAACTTTTGATAACACACTGTATTTAAGGTTTCATGAAACCATAATGAAATGGAAATCATGATGAATTAGATTTTCACCCAGACATTGAAATTTTTCTAAAGTGGCTCCTCTAAAGAATATTAGTCTACCTTCTCCCTTTTGGTCAAGCAGATGGAAGAAAAACAAGTAGAATGCAGGCAAGAAACCCAGGGTGGAGAGAGGGGGAAAAAAAAAAAAAAAAGTAAGATAATGAAGAAGATTTTCTGGAAAAAGAATAAAAAGTGAACAACGTTTTCTAGGTTACCTTTTTTTCTCATCAACATAGTTTAGATTTCTCTGTTGTTAATTTAAATATACTGGGGATCTTCTGATATTTATAAACTTTCTTTAGGAGAGGTCAGCGTCATTGCTTCCATTTCATGATATTTTTCTATTTTCAAAAGACTACATGCATGTCATGTAGTGAATGACACTTAAAACTTCTATATTTTGTCTAATACTGTATGCACAATAATTTTGAGTTTTCAGTAATTTGTGTACTTGTATATATGGCTGACTCCAACTCTGCCCTTTACCAGAGCCAGGAGAATATACCAGAAAATCACACGTATAAATCCATAAAGCAAAAATATGTGTATGCAGCTCTTTGTTTTAAGTTGTATACAAGACTGTTTGAGAGTACATGAACATGAAAGCTTTTCACAGAGTTAGGACTCAATCTTATATTTTCCAACTCTCATATTATTACAAGTAACATATTTCACACACTGCATGAAGCAACAAATGACCATCAATTTGGGAATCAACGTTCTTTAACAGAACTTGTGGTCAGAAAACCTATATGCTTTTCTATCAGTTGAAGAAGATAAATGTTTAATTGCAAAAGGAGAATTTTTATCTAGATTGTGAATTTGCAGGAAATATTTTTCTAAATCAGACACTAGTTCATAAAGAATGAAGTAGAAGTTGGTTTCCCAGATTCAGGAGCCCCACCGACTAACCCTAAGATGTTGTGTTGTATAGCTGGTATCCACAAACAACAGTCAGACTGTTTTGCAAGGCTGCAAACAGAATTTTTGTTTCCATGTAGGAAATCATCTGCTGTAGGCCAAGACTTGCTGAATGTGATATATTATGTTTAAGTTGGCACTGTTTGCATGCTTAGTAGGGAGCATTGGTGTGGCCAGCTCAGGCTAGCTTTAAGTAATCTATCAAACAAGCAGATGTGCGATAACAGCTGTCAAAGTTGCAATTTAAGATACCCGGGACTGTAATCTTCTGTTGTGGTTATTTTAGATAGAACCACTGGCGCCAGTGGAGATATGCCAACTTGAACCATAAAAGGACATGATCCCCAATTCCTGTGTATCAGTCCATCTATATGCATACAAAGCTAGGATTCCATAAATAGATATAAATTTTACGTATTAGACCACTAGAGAAAGAACATTAAATTGAGATTTCAGAATTCTGAACTCATTAGGCCATAATATGAAACCCAATACCAGCTTTTGTCAATAATTAGTAAAATATATATTGTTGTCAACATGTATGTGTGTATAATAGGTTTCTTCCACCAGTAAGTCTAGTAAAGCACTTAAATCAGCACATAGCATCCTGAGGTTGCAAGAACAGCTGTTAGAAGAGGTCAGAGCTTTCCCTGAATTGTATAAGGAGGCAGTGTATGTGTTGTTACCCCTTGTCCTTTGTGACAAGTTCAAGTTCTAGGGAGATCTAAAAACCCTGAACCAGTATTGCTCATAGAAGTATTTTGGTAACTGCAGGAAGTTCTGGCTGTTGCCCTCTATGACACATCTTTGAAGAAACCATGTGTTGCTCCCAGACTGCTAATGTTCAGGTGTCAGGAAATACCTATTCTGGGAACAGGCTGTAATTGTAGTGTCACCTTTCCCAGAAAGTTAGATATTTAGAAAAAGTTTTGTGTAAAGACTAGAGCATAATATTAGACAGGCATGCTGTCTACTCTAGGGAACCAAAAAATAAGCAAGATGGTAACTAAAAAGCTATTAGTGTAACTGACATTAGAGAGGAAACTTCAAAATCATGGCTGCTTTATAGTCTTCCCAGTGGCCATGAATATGTTAGAAAATGCAGCTGGAAAAAGAATTTTCTCTTTCACTTTTTTTTTTTTCCCACATTTTCATGGAAAGAGAAATAAGACAGAAATACCTCTAATCAAAGCAAAGAAAGAAAAATGGTGACCTTAGCAAGCAAAAAAGGGACAGATTCTTGACTGGTATAAATCAGATGTCGAGTGCCTGGCCTGGGGCATCCTGCATCATGTGAGAGAGCTTGCACTGTAGTACAGCTGTCTCCCTTATTCCCATTGCATTTGCATGCAACCACAACTATAGTTATATAGGGTGTTTTATTCCAGATCCCAGGCTTTTGAGTGCTGAAGTCATACTGGGCAGAAGCAAACCTTGATTCATATGGTTTTCTATGATAAAAATAGAATCAATTTTAAAGTGCAGTTGGACAAAGCAAAACTTTTTTCTACCTACAGCCAATATGACTATCGCTACCCGCCAGCACAGCACAAAGCATAGTAAAAGCCAAAAAAAAAATCTATACAAGTAGAAGGAAGCAAAAATCTTGTGCCAGAAACCTGCTCTTTTTGATTTATTTGATTTTACCTTCACAGCATACAACTATTTTTTTACACCATCTCATTTTGGATTGACTGCAGTAGTCTGAAAGAAACAATAATTGATTTCAATAATTAATTCCTGCTGACTAAAGTAACGTTGCTGTTTATGCACTCTTCCTAAGGCCAAATGAAAAAAGAACTTCAAGTCAGGAATGCATAAACAGCAACATTACTTTAGGGAGCAGAAGTCCCCTAACATACTGTTGATTTGGGAAAGGATTTTTCTTACCCCCAGGCTATAAGAATTGTATTTTATATTCTCTCATGCTGCCTCAGGATGACCCCAAGATTCTCTCAGATTTATAAAAGAAAGTAAACAAAGTGGTGATTTAGCAGTTTTGACAGCAGAGAAATAGCTACAGAATTTAAAAATGTAGTTTCTACCAAGTTGATAAAAAATTCTCCAAAATATTGAAATATGCATATTTGCATATATGAAATATGCTTCAAAAATATGTTGAAGTACTGTAAAATTCAAGCAAGAACAGAAATGAAAATATTTTGTGAGGAATATTCTTTTATTTATTGCTTTTGGTCATAGGACTAGAATGGTCTTTCTACATTTGGTGGCCTTCTATAACGGGGTTACAGAATTGGTGGGTGAGGGAAGAGCAACTGACATCATCTACCTGGACTTGCTCAAAGCATTTAACACTGTCCCACACAACATAACATCCTTGTCTCTAAATTGAAGAGGCATGAAATTGATGGATGGACCACTCAGTGGGTAAGGAATTAGCTAGATGGTCACACACAAAGAGTTGCAGTCAACGACTCAATGTCCAGGTGTAGACCAGCGACAACTGGAGCTCCTCAGGGGTTGGTATTGGGACAGGTGCTGTTTGACAACATTGTTGGTGCCATGGACAGTGGGATTGTGTACACCCTCAACAAGTTTGCCGATGACACCAAGATGTGTGGTGCAGTCAATGTGCTGGAGGGAAGGGATGACATCCGGAGGGACGTGGACAGGCTTGAGAGGTGGGCTTGTGAGAATCTCATGAATTTCGACAAGGCCAAATGCAAGGTCCTGCACCTAGGCTGGGGCGATCCTAAGCACAAGTATAGGCTGGGTGGGGAATGGAATGAGAGCAGGCCTGATGAGAAGGACTTGCATATTAGCTGATAAGAAGCTCAACATGAGCCATCAATGTGCTCTTGCAGCCCAAAAAGCCAACCTTATTCTGGGCTGCATCAAAATAAGTGTGGCCAGCAAGTCGACAGAGGTGATTCTTCCCCTCTACTGTGCTCTTGTGAGACCCTACCTGGAGTACTGAGTTCCAACTCTGGTGTCCTCAATATAAGAAGAGCATGGAAGTATTAAAGAGAGTCCAGAGGATGGCCACAAGGATGATCAAAGGGCTGGAGCACCTCTCCTATGAAGAGAGGATGAGAGGGTTGGGGTTGTTCAGCCTGGAGAAGAGAACGCTTAGGGGAGACCTTATAGCTGTATTCTAGTACCTAAAGAGGGCCTACAGAAAAGCTGGGGAGGGAAATTTTACAGGGCAGTGACAGGACAAGAGGTAATGGCTTTAAACTGAAAGAGAATAGATTTAGATTAGATATTCAGATCTTCACTATGAGGGTGATGAAGCACTGGGACAGGTTGCCCAGAGAAGTTGTGGATGCCCCATCCCTGAAAGTGTTCAAGGCCACGTTTGGTAGAGCTTTGAGCAACCTGGTCTAGGAGAAGGTGTCCCTGCCCATGTCAGGGTGGCTGGAGCTAGATAATCTTTAAGGTTCCTTCCAAACCAATCCATTCTATGATTCTATATTGTTATCTCAGCAGATAAAGTAGAGAACAGAATAACTTCCCATGATAAACGTTGTACCTTCTTTATTGAAGTTTTCTATGGTAATCATTCTGATTCCTATCATGTATGGCTTACCATAGCTCTATCAAGCAAAATTCTTTCTTTTTTTAAAAAAGATTATGTTGTTTTTATATGACCACTGGATGCACCCAGTCTCTGCCAAACTCTTTTCAGTGGCTAGCACATTTCATAACAAAATAATTTTGCTATCACATGCCCAGCTTATTTTTATCTTGACTGTATTGCAGTCCATGTTTTCCACTTATCTGGAATTTATTGCTTAAATCTGTTGTAATCTCAAACTTATGTTATTAATGTTACACCTATAAAAATCTTATAATATAAATACAAAGTGATCCCTTATTATTCACATATATTCTCCATTATTTCCACGCAGGTACAGAACTTGACCTTGTGTGACTCCACTGGTCCCTTGGTGGGGAGGTTCCTGCTGTATAGATCAGACTAAAAGGAAAACTAGACCAGATGTTTTTACTATTAGATAGATTAGCCCAAAGCCAAAATTAGGAAAACATACTCGATCTGATTTACTATCAGTCTATGATCTGTTGCTGCACAGGGAGCAATGGATAGTACAGCAGAGGCAAATGGCAATTTATTAATGTGGGCATGGGAGTTCCATACCCTCACCCCTGACTGCTCTAAAAATGCTGAACGGAGGGCCCCAGTCTGGTGATGAAAGCTTCTTTTTTGACAGTAAAAGCTGAGTAAAAACAACATGAAAGCATTTTTAAAAAGGTGTATGAGAAAGTACTGACGGAAATACTTATACGCACAGAAATTGCTTTTCTACAGATATGTAAACAATATAATTTCAAACTTTGTATTGAGCATTTCCTTGAAAAGATAAATTTTCCTGAGATATTTTGGTGACCCACCACACTGTAATATGTACATAATTCTGTTCTTAGTTAACAAGACCTTTTTTTGCATTAAATTTGATCAGAAATTTGAAAAAAAATATAAACCTTGCATTAAGTGTTTGCTTTTTGTCATAAGTAAGTTACAGCATGAAAAGTTCATGGTCTGAGGCAAGCCACTGAAAAGTTTCAGGAATATAGGAGACTTTGTCATGTGCTTATTAAAAAATTCTTACATTCATATAGCAACTGCTATAAGAGACTCTCAGGGTGTTTTCATAAATCTTAATCAAGCTTCCCAGAACCCTGTGAGCTAGGTAAAGATGGTTATTGGAGTTGTTTAAAGTTTTTCAGCCAAATATTTTATTCACCAGAAATGTAGATTCAGGTGGACTTACACTGTTTGTGGATTCAAGCTTAGTTTATATAATTGCTTGCACTGAAAACTCCGTCTGTGTGAGTGACTGTGTATGTGGGACAGTTTTCAAAAAGTTGGGATTTAAAGGGAAATATACAAAATTAAATGAAACTGTCATTGGTTTTGAACAAAATGGATCTGGGGAATTTTTATGACATCAGGGATATAATAAGAAAAGTAAATGGCTGTAAAGGATTATTTTAATTGTTCAATTTGATGAGTGAATTAAAAAAAAGTGTTATAATCATCATCTCTGCTCTGTGTATAAGTGAATTGAAGCCTTACATATGATTATCTAGCATGGTGAAAAGCAGGAGCAAAGCCGAGGATGAAGTTAAGTTTGCTGTTAGCAGTCTGCTGGCTGGTTTCCTGGGTGGTTTCCTATTGCCTCAGAAAATACTACATCCTTCACAGTTTCAAGTACTGGGTCCTGAATATTTAGCATTTTGTTTTCATTTAGGGCACAACAATATGAAAATCATTTTCTGTTTGTGTTAGGTGAGTGCTGCATCATGTCTCTGATTACAGCAACGGCAGGAGTTGTCCATCCCAGGCAAATAACTGCTTTATTAATCATTCCTCCAGTATGAAGGTAGCACAGATCTATTTATACTCTAGCCAGGCAATCTTATTTCTCTGGTATCTGGGTTAAATACTTGGTTACAGTAAGGTTTGCCAGGTAGCATCAATACAAGTACTGCAAGGTAACTTCAAAATGTACACTTCAGGACTCTGCAGCTGGTGTTTAAATTTTGTTCTAGAACAGATGGGAAATACTCTCTCAGGAGTACATGTTCACTTCTGAAAGTATGCTAAGCATTCCTAAATACCACTTCTGCTGGGACCCTGCTTTACAGAAATATATATGTATATATATATATATATATATATATGTATATATAAAATAAAATAAGGAGGGTTTTGCTCTGCAGTTAGATCTCCAGTTTGTGGTCATCTGCATATACACTCCTGCATATTTGAAGCAGTTCAAGCAATGTGTGTACTGCTGTGCTCTGAATGGTGTGCTCTTACATACAGCCTTGCTGGTCTTGGTGAAGCAAGGAGTCTCCAAAGCAGTGGAGCAGTCACCACGTCTATGCTGGCAAGCTGTCAGTTTTAAACCACTTGTAAATAATCCATTTCTTGTACATTATATAAAATATGTTATTGCTTGTCTTTTGAGACATGGTTCCACTGGAAAGGGAGAAGAGTTAGCTTTGGAGGGAATTATGGCAAGAAAGAAGCTGGTGAATCAGTTTTCTGTTTGCCTGCATCAGTATTCCTCACATATTCTCTGTCCCACCAAACCTGCAAACTAGCAGCAATAACACTGTGACTGCCAACTTGTTAACTCTCACCTAATCTATCCCTGGGCCTCTTCATCCACTTTTTGTCACACCTCACCTTGTTCTGTTTATAATCAGGTTCACTGCAAAATATGACGTCTGTTACATCTCTATGACAAGATCATGTCCAAATATTTAATCTAAGATAAATATGCACATTTATGAGCATGCATAAATGGAACATGCAATCTTGCTGCAACACAATTTGCAGTGAGAACATACCACATCTGGTTAAATCTAAGGAATTTAAGTAATCATAAAAATTAGATGTTAGCAATATATTAGCATAAGTATTAGAAATATTCTTGTCATTTGAAAAGCTGCAGTGAAAAACATTTCAGAAACACAGGTTAGCACGTTGGAGGCTTAAGAAGTCAGAGAGGCTACTTAAGAAGATGCTGTCTGTTCACTGAAAATGAACTAATGCATTTTCCTCCTGAGCAAACTGACTGTTTTCTGGTATTACTGCTTCCATCTACTACTCTGCAACCTTGTCTCTGTACAACTTTCAAAGTTTAAACAAGAATTAGACACAGAACCAGAAAGGGTTTTTCTGCTGTTTGTGCTGCCTGTTGGTATTTTAAGTGAAGATTCCAGCTGGTATTCCACAACAGAGAGGCTCAAATTAAGGAGATTTGCTGACTGTTAAAGTTGCATTTCCACATCAGAAAGAGCAGCAGTGTGACACGCTCTGCATCACAGCAGTGCTGTTTTGGCCAAGCTCCAAGTGAGCGAGAGCTGACTTAGATCTCAGTGGGTGGTGACTATTACACATTTTGGGGAGGCTATTTAAAACGGGCATGTGAACTAGTTCTATCAGAGAGGAGAAAGTACAGGTAGTAAAGTCGCCCTGTGACATCTGCTCTCCTGCTGTGGGTTAACACACAGAAATGGAGCTATGTGAAGCACAGAGCCATTCACAAGAGGACAATCAAACAAAACAAATTGGAGATAATTTGATGTTGTTAAAATCAGAACTGTCACACCAAGAATTCCTATGAAGTAGGAGCTGTAAAGGGCTTCTGCTGTGACTAAGCACTTGGCAAAACAATATCACTGCAGACCATGCCAGAATGATTATTTCTACCCTTTAAATAGATTGAAGTTATTGAGTAAGCATTTTAGGAGACAGTCCTGAAAATGATGACCTTTTTTTTTTTTTTTTTGGTAAATGAATGTCTACAAGCCAAATTTGCCTTAGATTTACATTTCCTTAGCAGACTAAAGTTTGACAAGACTAGGAGCAGGTGAAATATTTTTAAAATACAAACAAGTTTATCATTGTATAATGTTTGGACTCATCTTCAAGTACAAGCCCTCTCCACTGCTAAGAGCAAGATACAGGGACTGTAATAGAACTGGTGCTTCACTGATGTTGGTCAAAATCAAACATTTCTTAAGCCAGTTGCCATAAAATATTTAAAAATACACAAAACACTTCAAATGAAGAGACATAAATTTATTGGTTTTACTATGTTGGCCTAAGGAATTCCACGTTCACTAACACATACTCCCCATTTTATTGAAGTATGAAGTTATTATGAAGTAACCATGTTAACTCAAATACTACTCAATAGTGGATCTGCACCAAGCAATAAATTCTTTAAGATAAACTACTGGGGATAGCTGATATCAATCCTTAAGCAGGAAATATTTTGTTATACTTTTACACTTTTCAACTAACAGCAAAAACACCATTTTCATATCAGTATGTCCCAGAGTCATAACATTATTAAATAAATAAAATTTTACCCAAATTTTTCATAAAATCTGTGTTAAAATGAAACCAATTGAATTCTTTTATCTTAAAGGGATCTAATCTCAAGAACTTGAAGTGACAAGTGAAGCTTTTTGCATGTAAGAAATTGTGAGTAGTCAATTATGTTATTCTTCTAATGATTTCTCAGTAGTTTATTGGAATATGGTGAATTTCACATTTTTTAGCATTTTGATCATTTAAATGATATCATAATAGCAAAACATGATTGTTGTTGATTTTGTCATTTCTTTTAAAAAGAAACTTATTTTTACCTCCATGCACAACATTTGACATTTGACTGAACTCTCTCCAGGTTTCCTTCATTAAACACTGCATAAATATTCTACACTACACATACTGATTGTCTGCTGTAATTAGTATTGGCTGTCATTTCAATAGAAAACGTCAGCAGTTATCAATGATTCCTAATGCCATCTTAATACTGATATGCTGCAAATACTAATGGCAGCCATCAATCACAGTTCTTGATGAAAATTCTTCATTTAATCTTAATAAAGAAAAAGTGAAATTATCTCTTGTTTTATGACTGCAAACCAAACTTCAGTTATGGATCAGTATGCCAAATTTTTGGTAGCAATGAAATAAATGATCCATTGATTACAAAGCAAGGGCTTGACAGGGATTTGGGTTGCAGTTATAGCTGACTTATAGGTGTGTTTTTAAGGAATCAGGAAACAAGAAAGTTGATATTGAAAGAGAAAAAGCACAGATTTGGTCCTTACAGAAAGTTAGGAAAAGGAGAGTTACCTTTAGGTAAGTGTATTATCAATGAAGAATAAGGTGCTGAATAAATAAACTTTTTCTCAATGTTTGTTTATATTGTGTTCAGAAAAGGCAAATTTGCTGTGCATCTTTAACAAATAAATTGGACAGTAACCAAAAATATCTCAGTAGGCCTTGTCAGTGTATTCTTTTGTTGGAAATATAAACAATAGGAAACTGCTTGAATGTTTGCTAATGAATTGAGTTTGAGACTACCAAAATATGCTATTTTGGATAATTGTCTGGAAAAAAAAAAAAAAAAAAGTAGAAGCCCTACAGGAGTGACTGCTTCTAAACATCCTAAGTGAGAGTGAAATAAACAAAATTGCAACCAACCATAAGATGACACAGCTCAGACTGAGGAAAGCAATCAAGCCTAGTACTAAAGTTTTATAATTCCACTCTTCTTGAGTAGGATCTGCTCTTTGGGATGAATTCTGCTGTGCAAAACCGGTACTCCATCAAGGACAGCAAGTGTGTGAAAATTAGAAAATGCGTATGTGCATGTGAAAAGTTTCAAAAGAAAATTAGAAGATTGGAGAGATTCCAAAAACTTCAGACTCAAATTTTTCTGAGAAATACAGATGCGTTCTTTGACTTATTTTTGCATTTGTTTTGATTTATAGTGTCAGGTGAAAATATTTGAATTTAGAAAGATTTAAAATAAAGACACTTTTTTTGCTCTGCACCAAAATGTGATTTGTTTAGTCTTCAGTATATATGAAGGCTAGATTTTACATTTTTTATGTATCTAACACTTCATAAGGATTTCTACTGAAGTTGATGATAACGTCTTTAGTGTTCTAGATACACAAACTATTCATAGATCATTAAGTGCAACCAGTAATAACAATCATACTTTTGAATTTAAAAATTATACTTTACATTATCTGAAAAACACATGAAGAGTGTAAAATGGGGAAATTGTCTGCTTTTTCCAGTGGGACTAACAAAAAATAAAACCTCAAATTATACAGCCTGCCTTGCTGGTATCTTAATATTATTGTGTCGACAATAACACCACTCATACTAGCTAACCATATATACTGACATTGTACATCTCTTGTGAAAATGAAATGGCCAAATATTTATACACATTACATTTTCTTTATATATTTGTGTTTTACCCATTTTGAAAAATAGAATATAAACATTCTGTTAAAAAAATCTGTTCTCCCCATCATGTCACAGTCAAAGATTAAATCATTTTTGCCTTATTTGATATGGTATGTATATGCATGTATAAAATACATTAAAGGTCTTTGTTTTACTGCATCATGAAATTAAAAAGCATGCAGTCTCTGTAATTACATTGTCCTTTGCCGTCTCTTTAAAAAAGAAAAAGACTGTGTTCAAAATTTCCCCCTGTTTTATTTGCACCCTATTAACAACTGTTACTAGAGCTTTAATTATGCCCCTGTGATTGCAGAGATGCGGCTGACTTGTGTCATTTTCCTCCCAGGGGATGCTTTATAATTACCAGCATCCATCGTGGCTGCCTGTAAGCTGATGCTTTTTTATTACCAGTTCAATAATCACTGCATCCTTGTGAACATCTGCTCTACAAGCCATGCATCGGAGGTCCCAGTGCCTGTCACTCGATGCTCCCTTGCTGTGGCGACCCTTTTGCCCTCACCTTCAGTTTATATCTAATTTGCTTAGCAGAAGCTTCATCCAGATTGCCTCACAGGAACGCAATTAATGCTCCAGATTTGCAAACAAAGAATTTTTCTCCTTTTTTCTTCTTTTTTTGTCTTATTATCTTAATGTCATATCCTATAATTTGTATTCACAGCAGGGTGAATCAATGCAAATCCAGAGAAAAATATATTATTTGGTTGGTTATCTAGCTACATAATGAAAAGTACATAAGTGGTGAGGATCTTTTCTCCGTGAACATCCATACAGAATTCTCAAATAAATTTTAAGGCTTCCTGCAAATATTTTCCTACATAAAATTTGTGGAAAGCAAGAAAATGTTTTCTATACAAAAATTATTCAATACAATTCAAAAGGCAGGAAATCTACCACTTTTATAACTACATTATTGTTTATGTTTATTTTTATATTTATACAGAAGCACATTAAGTCTGAGTGAATGTCTTTCGGTGCATGAGGATTATTGTTAGTTGCAGATATAAGACATGCAGAGATATCCAAAGTGGTAGGAAATACCATCAGGTAACTTGTCTACTTGGCTCTGTCATTCAGAAGAGATGAAGCCTTTAAGCAATGCAGGCACCTGCCAATATTTATTTTTATATTAGCCTACATCATGATGCCTTCCACAGCCTGGCAATGCACAACAGGCCTCCAAATGAAGTGTAGTGAACAATTCATAGTACAGAATCAGTAATGTTAATGTTACTTTCTAAATGCTACTGTAATTTATACATGACCCTGATTAAAAATGTTCATTTAACTTAGAAAATTGTTAGAGTAGTGAACACTGGTACGATGTCTCAGAAGGAAGGATGCCAGAAAATTACTGAGTATTGTGCATCCATTTTGATAAGCAGTAAAGTACTAACTGGAAGCATATACTTTTTATTTGTGGACAATTTATAGTTTCTGGTATTTTGTGCCTTATTTCTTGTTGATTAGAACTACATCACATAATAATAAGATAATTGCTTGCAACATATATATTATTTGCTATGTTTCTATAGCAATACTTTAGATTCAAAATTATTCAAAGTTTTGAAAACAGCCTTCAAGGTGCTTATTAAAAATCCTGTGGACCAGTTCAAATTACTATAGTTATAATTGTTGTGCCTATGATGGGCCTGAAGTACCATCACAAAAGAGTTTTTGCTTGGGAGAATGTGGTTATATGGCCATAATTCTTAAAACTGCATGGAAGCTTAGTGGGATTTGAAATCAAGGGTGGGTCAGGGAGGCATCTGTGTGCACTTGAAGGAAAACACTACCTCGTAACATCCATCCAAACCCTGTGTTACATTCCCTGTCTATGCATGTGTCAAGCTTTTTTACAGCTATTTTGTTAAAGGACTGTCCAGACTGGTAGTGGATAAGGGAGAGAAATTAAATTTGAATTACTTGTCTGGATGGCTCCCTCCACCTCCAACCACCCCCTCCACTCAAAAAAAAAAAAAAAAAAAAAAGAATAAATTATTGGTGTGGGATACTTTACATTTAAGTCTCCATACTTCATGGTCAATATGATGGGCCTCATTAACAATTAATGGCCAGGATATTGTAATGTACTCTGATCAGAGGTCAAAGGGCTCTTCAGTATAAATAGAGACAATCCCATTCTCTCTCTAAGTCTTCTCCTAAGAGCAAAAGGGAGGAAGAGTCCAGCTGCTTCCCCAGTACCTCCAGACTTTTAAAAGTTACTCTAGTAAGACAGCAGTCTTCTCATAAAACACAGCAAGGGCACAGCCAAGATTCGAATCAAGCCTTGCATCTCTAGCAGAAATATCTAGAACGGTGCAGCAAACCTATACCAAACATAACTATATATATACAAAAAGCATACACCAAACCACTATAATACAAACATATCTTTAGAGATGGCACCCCTCTTGCCAAAGCCTACTCTTGCCCATGGTCTGCCTGCCTGGTGGAGCCTCAGTGAAATCTGAACTCAGGAGAGGATCCTGCTTTGCAGGGAGAACTGGAGAGCACACCAAAGCAGCACTAGTACAGAGAGGCATTGCAGCATCACTTACTGCCCTCCTTGAGCTGGAAGAGAGGCTACGGGGCTGTGGCTCACTCACTGGAGGCACACCCTCATGTCTGTCACCAAATCTGAAAATACAGTCTTGCTAACAGGTCATGCAGCTGCTACAGCTGTCATCTTTGACAGGTAAATCTGCCTTTGACTTTAGTAGGTGTTCATCCTCCCCTTCTCTCCAATATTCTCAAAAGTGAAAGTGATGTACCCAAAAAAGATGCTCTTAAAGAAACAGTGTCCTGTTCTGCCTTGTGCTGAGGCAGACAAGTTCAAAGCACCTCTCCTTCTTTGAGCTGTATTGCACTGCTCAGCTGAAACTTTATAGCCTTTTGGGTTAAACAAAGCGGAGAAAAAATGATTTCATTAACTTATTTATTGAAAGACCTTGTCTGTATGACATTTAACACTTTTTATAGACTGTAAAGTACAGAGTTTAGTCAGCTAGTTACAATACTTGAATGGTTTTTCATTCTCTGTTCTCCAGGATGAAACATCCTCCAGAGTTTCAATGGCATCTGCAGATGCCACCATCAGTACCTCTATTGTAGAATATGGATTGTTTTTTGTGTTTTGTTGTAGTGCTGGTTGTTTTTAAGTTTAATGCCCTTTTCTCTTCCATAGGGTTCTTAAAATTAGATTGCTCTTGCATAATCTTGCCTTTGTGAAAGATATGTGACATGGTTAAAAGGGATTTATCTTTCTCAGACCAGAAGTTTTTTTTAAAGATCTGATTTTTTTTTTCCTTTGTCTTCATATTGTTTGGACACTTCAAACAGTACAGTTATTTTCTATCTTTTAATCTATCCTCCTATACTGAACTGTTTTTAACATGACTGTAATTTATATTCTTAGAACTCATGTACATGAGGCCAGTTTTTCAGAAGACATAAATCCCATTGAAATCAGTTGAACTGAAGAAATATATGGTGGTCATCTAAACTGTTTTTAAAGAAAATTACTAGATTTGTTAATTCACCTTTTACCATTAGAACTAAGAAATTGGAGAATATTCCAGACAAGAATCAAATTTCATAGCACAATAAGGAACTAATAGATCTCAGAAAGTCATGAAGTGTGATTTATCTCACAGCAATTTTAATGTAACTGAATACCAATCCTTAACAATCAGAGTCATATAAGCTTTTAAGTATCATTTTAATATCAAAGACTGGCTAGCAAAACAAAATTTACTTTGGTCACTTACAAATATAAGTCAATTCATTACACTTAAAATAGCTTTATAAGATCTAGTGGACAACATATAAAAAAATGAGAAATCTCTGAGTTCTAATTGCTATTTTGATATTTATTTTATATAGTTGTTCTTAGGCAAGTTACTCAAATTTCCTATGTTGCACTTTTTCTACCCATAAAAATAGTATAAGTGCCCATACCACTTATGTCTTTCAGATGTTGTGATAATCGGTAAAAGTTTGTCCAGCTTTTAATATTGTCACCTTGAAAATCTTAGTATGTAAGTTTCCACTTATTCTGTTTTCTTATGTTTTATGTTTAGATAGCAGTGTAGAGTATGATAAACTTATTCTCAGAAAATGGTATTATACAAATAGCTATTAGTAAATAGCTAAGCAATACTCTATAGGTGGATTTTGGAAGCACTGGTCTGGTACATATACTGAATATAACTTATTTATAATGCTTGGTCCTGCTTCTTCCAATCTGAATATATGTGAATTATTTGTAAAGCAATGTCATCAGGCTTACAAAACAGATATGCCACATACTTATAGGAGTTTGATTTACATAAATAATTGCTTTAATAGTTTATTGGAGTTATTTGAAGATTAGACTACTAATTTTTTTATGGGATATATGGTAGATAAGTGCTGTTTGAAGTATCAAAATGATTGGAAAATAGTAACACGTGATGCACATACACACATACATGCTAAAATAGCATGCATAACAGCATGAGGTGTAACACAGAAACTGAACATGTATATGATGGTACAAGATTTAGTTTTAGAAAGGTATTAGGTTTTTTAACTGTAGGTATATTTCAGTAATGGAACCAGAGAGGTTGTCTGAGAAGACCTATAATATCATAAAAGTATTCAATAGTAAGACCATGTCTCTGCCCGTGGCTAAAGGGTTGGAACTAGATGATTTTTAAGGTCCCTTACAACCCAAACCATTCTATGATTCTATGGTAGTAAAGATCATTGAAGACATTAATCAGCAGTCATCCATCTACTGACTCAGATGTGCTTTTGATCAGGTCTTTAGATATTTCTCTTTGCTTTCTTGTATTTTGTACATGTAATTATTTGCTGCTGCCTTTACTTTTACTATTTACTATTTACTATTTACTATTATTTAATTTTATTTAGTCTTTCTTTAGATTAATTATTTCTCTTCGTGATATATGTAAAGTCAAACTTTTACCTGAAAATGCAGTAGGGAAGAAAAATATACAGCAGTACATTGTACCTTTTCTTCTTCAGTCTGCACTGTATACCTCCTGTCCTAAATTGTACAATATTTTGTAGTTAAATTTCTGTTGCAATATATCTTAAAAGCGGTGAAATTGGTCAAAGAGTCTCTATAGCTGCAGCAACCCATGCAGAATTGATTGTCCATGGAAGTTGATGAGAATTCTTCCAGCTGTTCAGAGCACCCTTAATTAGGTACCAAGAACCAGACCAATAAAGGTGTTTATATGGCAGATTCTGAGGACATGTGTAAGTTAGGTTCTGTAACAATTTATAAAGTTAAAAACTCAGATGTGAGAAATCTGTTGTATGAACATATAAAACATCCTCAATAAGAACCTCTTTTATGTTAAAGCACCAACACCATAAAAACCAAAATCACTTACAATAAATCAATTAAAAACCAAACACTCTGCTGACATGTTACAGAACTGGAACAGAGGAAACATATAATATGTCATTTTTAAAAAATAAAAGATGATTTGGGGGGAGAAAGGGAAGCATTCTGAAAAGCAGAGCTGAATTATGGCAATGCCCTAGCTGGAACTTGGGAAACAAGCAAATTACATTTTCTGGAAAAAAAAAATAGACATCCATCTATCCAGCTTTTAGTGAGAGAAGAGTGTAAAGTTTACCTTCATATTTTCACTGCCCTTTTTATTAATTCTGTTTCCCCCTCTCCCCACCTGCCCAAAGAAAGAAAGAAAGAAAGAGAAAGAGAGAAAGAGAGAAAGAAAGAGAAGGAGAGAAGGAGGGAAGGAGAGAAGGAGGGAGGGAGGGAGAAAATAAATAAATCTAGGAGTTCTAAAACTATTTAGATATACTGGAAGCAGAAGTCTAAGTCTTGACCAAGCTGGCTCAGGTAATCAGCTTTCAAAAGTGGATACACCAAGTGCAATGGCAAATTCAATGTGTAAAATTGAATTAAGGCATTATAAATGCAATTCAGTTTTTTCAATGTGGACACCATTTTGTATGAGAAAAAAGTAGCTGCCTGGAAACTCAAGAAAAGCAACTTTCCTGTTGTTTTCCTTAGACTCTTGTATGAAAAAAGAAAATGTCCTGCCTGAGCAGGGATGATTCATTTTGAACAGTGCTAGATACGATGGGATTTTTGTATAATTTGCCAAACATTTTGAAGTAACAGTCAGCATATAAAACTAAATGAAAGACTTTGCTTCTTAGAAAAGCGACCACAAAGCTTATACTGTCTCTTTTTATTATTTACCTTCAAAGATTTTTTTAAGTATGTGTAGATTGATAAAATTTGTATACCCACGTATTTGATAGTATTTTTAAAGGAGTTAAGTCCTATCAAACCTTTTTCTATGTACCTGCTGTTTATAGGGTTCTTGGATTTTGTTTCTTTAACTGTTATATCAAGTATTAGTTTTGTCCTAAATTAATCAAAGATAATTAAAATGAGATATATTCGTGGTCTATTACTTTCATATCAATACTTAGGTGCCAGGTCTATTATTGTCCCAGTTATACATATATGAACCTATTGAATCTTGCTTCTGCTGTTTAACAAATGTGTTCATGCCCTTGATCCAGCCCTCTGGGATCAGAAGAACCCTACCGGTCCCTTTGAATCTTCTCAGGTTTTAAAGACATCACACTTAGCAGCACCACCTAGCCACTCCTCCTACCCCCAAATCATTACACACAGATGGGAAACGAATATTTCAAAACACCCTTCACTCCATTGTTCTTGTATATTATGTTCTACAGAGCAATAATACCATTTTTTCCCTTTCTGTAAAAATACAATTTTCTGAGTATTCCCTTTCCTCAAAGCACCCAGGATTAGCAGCCCCACAAATAAGAGCTGTAGAGCCCTGATTCAAAGACAGTTTCTGCTACATAACCAAAACATCTTAATAAAGAAGTGTTCAAGAAGTGGAATGCTAAATGTATTCCTTATGTACAGAGAAGTGCAGGTGAAGAAAATTCTAGTTCAAAGCCTGTTTATACACCTGTTTGTAATGTGGGTAGGTTGCCCTTAAACAATCATTCCTCATTCATATACTCAATGAAAGAACCTCAGCAGACTCTCACATATAATTTAAGAGATAAAATGTTAAGCTTTGAACTAAAAGCTCTATTCTGTATGCTTATTGAAACTTCCCAGAACCACTTAGGTTTTGAAGAAAAAACTAACAACCTCATGAGAAGAGATTACTGTTTCTCATTTCTGCTGAGACATATCTTCAGTCACTTCCGTTTGAGTTCCTAGTAGCAGTACAGGTGTCTTTTTTCTTTTTGTTTGGGTGGTTTTTATCTTATTGAAACCTGTTTGCACCACTCCTAACGATATCTGTCTGTGGCATAAAAATTACAATCAGGTAGAATCACACCTGCTAAATAATAACCATTAACAAAAGAATAACAATGAAGGGTGATTAATTTTAGGAATAAAGATGTAACTGTTACTTGATGCTTCTCTGTTCCCGGTACTACCAAGAACTATGAAGTAGATAGCTGCATTATTATGACCATTCAGCATCAACCTGTCTAATTTTTTGACAGTATGCAGCAGCCTCTCTTTCTTTTGTGAAGACCTAAGATATAAGATAATTGGAGGAAAAGATTGATTCTTACATAGCAAATCCAAAATCAGCACTTTTTGTCCCGATCCTTATTGTAACAGATATATCTGAATTTTACAACAGATTTTAAAATTTATCTGGGAGTGACTAATTATAGCTGTCTTTTTGTAGGTGGTGGTTTGTGGCATTTTTGATTTTTTTTATTCAGTCTTTCTTGATAACATGTAAAGGTCCAGCCAAGCTAGATCCTTTGAGTCAACATTGATAGAAAGGTTCTGATCAAATTCAGTGAATCCTTATTCAGGCTCTAGATGCAGAGAGAGAGCAGCTTTACAGTAATTACACCCTGTCTAAAGCCCAGTAGGTCTCCTGATGACTGTGCATTCCCCATCTGCAACACAGTGCCTTGCCTCTCTCTGCTGCTGTACAATGATGTCCTTGCAGCAAGCTCTTCCCCTTCTTCTACATGTTCATTCACCTACTGAAAACTGCAGCCAATTCTAATATTGCAAAAATGCTTATTTAACCACCAAACCAAGCAATAAATACAAAGTAAATTTGAGAAATCACCTGGCATCTCAAAACAAAGGGTCTTAAGGTTTCTTTGTCTACTATGATGTTGCAGAACAGGACTGTGTCAGCTTTTAGGTAAGCACTATACAAACCAGATTGGGAGTATAAAATCTATGTCAATGCTAAGAAAACCCAGACAGTGCTCAGTTGCTACCAATGTCAAAAAATCTGCCTATTGCTTTATAGTCATCGTTCCTATATTTTTAATAGACAGCATTAAAAAAAGTATGCATTTTTGGAATTATGTTATTAGGCTGCATATTTGCAAATTGAAAACCTGGCAGAAAGATCAAACACCTGGCCATCAGTACAGAGGAAAACTGCTAACTCTTTTTCTGCTGGTCATGTCTTTTTATTGCTCTTTGTTTAGCTTACAACTAAAATCAACAGATGGTAGGAATACTCTTCATTTGTTTGCTCATACAAATGTATTTTATTAGATTTGCCTATGAGTTGAGACAATTCAAAAAATGTTTCTCAAAGGAACCATAGACTTTATTCTATGCTTTTTATATATATAGGATTATGTATACAAACACGGGATAGATTTTGCCTAAAACAGCAGTGCTCAGCTTTTATGTTCTCTACTCAAAACTGTAGCATCTTATGGTTTAAAACAAACATAACTTGAAGTATGCCATGCTACACTTTCAGCAGCATTGAAATGCTTTTATCATTAACAAACTCTGAGGATGTTTTCACATTGATTTGTCTCATTTTTTCTGTGTCCTTTTTCTGATTGACAAACTGCTGAGGGAAAATAGTACTGTAAATCTATAATCAAAGTTTGTGATATAAAATGGGCAGTGGATTTTAGAAACACCTTCTGGCCTTACAAATATATTGAATTTAAACACTGTGTTTACAAAAATAGCCTACTAAAATACATCATAATTGTTACTGGTTGGAATTAAACAACCCAGTCCCATACCAAACTTAGCAAAGTTGTATGAAATCAAAATTAAGATTTTACATTGAAAATTAAGGACAGTCCTGGAAAATGGGGAAAATGAATAATTTGCCTTGTGTTTTTCCTGAACAACCCAAATTCCTCAATCAGAGTAAGTTAATGGATTTGGATAATTAAGTCATTGTCAACCACCCAAGAAGAATGAGTGTAAAGTAGCTTACATACAAATGTTCTGCTACATCTTTCTCTTCACACTTGCTGAAACATTGGAATATGAAGCTGTATCAACTACATATTTGTATAACATAAAAATATTTCATTTTATAACTGTAGTGATTGATATGATAGTACTGTTTTTTAAACCTCCAGATCAATGGGGTGTTCTATCATCTCTGATCCAGAAATATACACAATGCCACTAGCATGCAGAGACCCTTTCTCATGTAGTACTAAGCACTGAGTAAGACAAAAGAATGATATTACCTACAAATTATATATTTATACACAGAAGTAGTAGGACATACTGCACTGTAAACATAATCAGAGATACCAATTACTGTAGAGTTTGCAATAGTTTTGGAACTTTTAGAACTTAGTAGAGACTTCTAGGAGAAAATCTGTTAAGGAAGAGATTTTGTCACCAGAGGGATATTTATGCAATTTATATAATATACAAGGTTTTAATATTGTTGCAACATTACACTATAATTGTTTATGTACTTGGTCCGATATATATTTAGATGGTATAATAAAGTTTTCATATAACTGCACTGCAAATATAAATATATTGCATATTTGTATTTTTCTTGAAAACTGGAAACAAAATTAAGTGGATTTTTAATGCAGGGGAATTTCTGCACACCAGAGAGCTGTTTCTAAACAGGAAAGTCACAGTGGTGGGGGAAAAGGCTGAAGATTTCCAGAGACATTGTTCTGTTTCAGGAACAGACTAGTTTAAAAAATTCCTTTGAAAGAAAAGGAAGTTACGTAGCTCAGTAGGGAATACGAGGTCACAGTGGATGATAAAGACTGAAGATTTGCTGCTGCACAAGTACAGAAATTTTTATAACTCTTTTTAATAGAAATATCTTGCTAAACAGCATTTTGGCATTTTCTGGTTCTATGGACCTGGACAAATTCCAATTCATGTAATTACATAGTTACTTATTCTCCTGCACTTTCAATTACTTTCATCATTCTTATTTCACATCCTGCCCAGAAATACTGAAGATTTCTGTATTAACGGGACCTATGTTCTAAATAGAGCTAATGACATTTCTTAATCCAGAATGCTTGTCTGAAGTCCATATTCATGCAACATAAAATTAGTCTCATTTTTGCCAAAATACTTGCAAAAGAAATTTAATCTAAGAAGAAATATGACTTAAACAATTCTTTTCTTGTTAAATTAAACATTGTGTTTGACTCATGGTGATTCCTTTTCAATTTTATGGTCCACTGAAGTTTTTGTGATGAGCATATTTGGTATTAGTGATGAATTGGTTATCTAAATCAATGGAATTTCCATCTAGATATTATTTCACTATGAATTAAGTAATGAAATATTCTCAGTGGATTATTTGCAACTTTATTGCACCAGAGGTAATACCCGACAAGGGCCTGGGACTTGATCCAGAAGGTGGACAGCTGGCCCTTGCAGTCCAGCTGAAATGTGGGACAATTCTCCTGAACTCATGGTGCTGATGGAGGGCTGAAACCTAGTCTCCTGACACATTATTACCTAAATAAAGCCTAAATGGTGAACTGGAGTTACCTACATGGCCTCAGCTCTAAGCATACATAATCCTATGAATGTAAATGGCAAAGTATCACTCAGCTTTGGAAAATCAAAGATTTTCTCTATCTTGTTGAGAAACAAGATAAGATGGCTGCAGCAGCATGGCCTGATAGCAATGAAAGCAGTGGGATTGTAAGGGTGTGCAATCAGCGGATACCCAGTCTTCTGCTTCTGGAGGCCTCGATTTAATTGCTGATTTTGGTCAGAAGTGAAATTGAACTGCCAGTCTGTGGCGTAATGACTGTTTTGCCACACCAGTCCAAAGAAGATCAGGCCCACACTAACAACAGAGTTTATGTGCTTTTGAAATAATTCTGTACTATAGCAGCTTTATAGCACAGATTTTATCTAGAATAGATGAAATAGATGAATAGAAAGCAACTCAGTAAATATTCCTTTCTCTTTTAAATGCTACTAAGAAAGTCAACGTTGTAAAAACTGAAAAAAAAATATACTGTGAATGTCAGAACTTATTTTCTATGTCTGGTGAGAGCAAAAAAAAATTGGACACAGAGCGGAATTTGAAACATTTTCTCTGCAACCTAAGGCACTACTAATCTATATTTGTATAATGTTCTCTGATCCGATCTCAATAAGCAGTTAGATACAGTACAGTAAGTGGCAGAGAAAAAGACAAATCATGGAACATACCTTAAGATGTTGCTCAGTATGTCGTCTTTGAAAGCAAGCAGCACTTTTATTCAGAGCATTTTGAATTGCTATGCTTATCTATTGTTACTAAGACGGTTCTGCCTTAGTAATGCCTGTGAGCCTGAGTTCAGTAGTCCAGAGATGACTATACTGATTTGCAGGCAAGTATTCTAGTAATTCCCAAAGTTACAAACACAGCAGTTTCATATGGTATGCTGTAAATGTGGTTCAGTCTCAAAACTATATGTGTTATCTTTATGTTACAGGAAAAGTTCATTTCTTTACAGAGAGGCATGAAACAATTATTTGTTGTATTGCTAATGCAATGCACGTAGTTCAATTGATAAAAATCTGACTTCACAAAATATTCCAGAGAAAGAAGAAAATCAAAGTCAAATCCTCCATATTCCATTGAATCCCTACTTATTTCAGGGGATGATTTGTCTGTTAAAAGGCATATGCATAAGGATTTGCAAGATTTTTTGCTTATATCTTCCTTTATTGTCACTTGGAATATCTGTATATTTTCTGACTGTCAAAACAAACTGGACTGTATGTGAACAATTAGCTCTACATTTCCTGGAATTCATAAATACAATTACATAGTTTTAATGCAAAGAATGAGAGTTAGTACATATCAGAACCTCCATGTTTTAGCAGCAAATACACTCCATGTGTGATCTCTGTGATCTAATGCTATTTTCTCACTATTAGATATGCCATGTCACCAGATCCAAAATACATTAGAATGTAACCACAACAGACAAATACATCAAACATATATCCTTAAAAAAAATGATTTTGATTGGAAGAATCCTAACTGAAAGCATGAGTAATTCAAAAGTTTTGAAGAAGTCACTGTTAAAAAAGATTCTTTGTTCACTTTAAACCATGAGAGATTATTTGTAGCATACATACTTCCAGAAAGGATATTTTCCTCTTGATTCTGTATTTCAGTTATCTTACTGACCACATCAGCTCACTTTCATTTTCTAAACCATAGGACTAGTTAGGATAAAAGAAACCTCAGATTCTTACCAGATCAATATATTTTCTGTTCTCAGATTTACGCGTTTCTGCTTTGACTTTATTTGCCAGCAGCAATAGAAACAACATATTTTAACAGTTGCTATTCCAGAAAGAACCAAGTAGTACAGTATTTTCATGCTTATCTCCAAAAGACTATAGTTTCTTCTAGCTAGTTTCTTCCAGCTAGATGTGTGGGTATAAAAATCTCCATGAACTTCTGAACCTTTCAAAGCTGGACTCAATGCTAGTCATATATCCCCAAATCACTAACATCTGCTCTGTTGTTATCTAAGCAATTTTTTTAAGGTTAAGCCAAGAACCCCTCTACCTGTTTTCTGGAAAATAAAATGGTAGGAATTGAAACCTAATTTGGAAACCTGCACATTCACAATGTGCACTTTTCCAAATGTTATCTCCTCCAAGGATTTGGAGCTAGAATGGGAAGCAAGCATTGCGTCTTTATGTATAGGTAATGCATGTGAGATCTAAAAATTTCCAGATATTTCCATATACAGTGTCTTCCTTCACAGCTTGCGGGAAAAACAGGCTCATGTTTTGCTGTAATATGACAAGAGATATGCTTTTAAGAAACATTTTTGATGCCATTAGTATTTTCACCAAAGCACGTTTGTCTGAAAACAACCAGCCAACTGTACCCACTTCATCATCCCTGGTACTCTGTCCCAATTCATTTGGTACTGACTGCTAATTGTCTCCTCTATTGATGACTGCTCAGGACAAATTTTCTGAGACATAACAGCTACCAAAAGTCAGTTTAGTGTCTGACAGAAAATTTATCATAAAAGCATAATACAGTTTTCACTATGGCTGTATTCTTCATTTAAATATGTGCACTTCGGGCACACACCTACCTACAGAGACACTACCTGGACTTTTCGTTGTGCAGAGGCTTCACACTGTATGCTGTCTGTACACGATAGAAACTCTGGCATTTGGGAAACCTATCATTAGTCTTATCAGCTATACTGAGAAAACATACCAAAGTTATGGTTTTCACAGTAATGTTACAATGCAATGTGTGTCATTTAAATTTTTTGGAGCATCGTCACTTGTTCTTTCTCCTGCAATAGCTTGAATCACTCAGTCTGAATGGTATGTTGATTTCTTTTGACAAGAACTAGTCTGCCTTCTGAGCTTATGAGGAAGACAGCAAAAAAGTCTTGAGACCCTCAAAGTTAAACTGAGACTATACTGCAAAGTATTTACCAAGGACAAGAGAAGGCAGTACCCAACCTCTGACATCTACATTTGCTTGTGTGTGCTGAGTAGCCTGCATGGAAAGCACCGCTAATCTTGAGGAGCAATTCAAGCATATCAATGAATGGTGACCAGATATAATGGAAAAACACCCGTAATAAAGAGTACTTCAATTGTACCTGAGGTGAATGATTCTGACTAAGATCCATTTGGAGAGGTTTGTCTTCTCATTCCCACAATAAAATTATGTATAAAATGGAAGCCACATTATCATTAACATCTTTCAAATCCTTTCAAATGTGCATTGGGTGCATCTTTTTCACAGATAGCCATGAACAGTATGTTTTATATTAGCATGGCTAGCCTTCAGACTTCTAGAACTATTATTGAAACAAATCTATTCTCTATTAGTTGTTTTCAGGCAAGGGTGATAGCTCACCTATCCTTGCATGTAGCATAGTTTCAGAATTTGCAGACACAAGCTTGCCCCACCAAAATAAATAAATAACTAAATAAATAAAACGTGTTTACAAATCCTGAATGGTTTCTTGTTTTTATGGCAGCACCAAACTGCCAAAACTCTATTTCCAGGGTTTCCATCTGTGAAGCCAATGGACAGAGGATAAATGAACACCCTGTAGCACTTTCAATCATTATTTTCATTTATTAAGTCTAGGTTAAATAATGGGAAGTATACCTATACCTACACAAAATGCAACTAATTGCTTTGCATTTCCCTCAGCCCCTTAGAATATACAAGTATACCCAAGCACCTCAACATTGATAACCTATGTAAAATGCAATAGGAAAAACTGGCCTAAACAAACAAAATGTTGATCTGCCTTTTATTAATTTCATTTTTTATCTTCTTGTATACAGACGTTTGACAGCTGTGACATTCACGGGCAATGCATTTGAGAAAGAAGACATAAATATTCAGAGACATATTAGAATGCTGTTCAATGTAAGCACCTGTCTACTTAGTGTTGACAGAAAATCATTTACTTTGCTTTATGCATGTTCTCTCCAGAGACTACAGAGGTCCTATTTTATTTAAAGAGCTGGTCCCAACATCAGTACTAGCTCTTGAAAATGCAATATATACAGCTAATTATATTTATTAAGGAAACAATTTTGCTTTATATTTTCAATACTACTTACACAATTTTTTCAACCTCTACTTCAGAATCTCTTTCCCCTGGGGAACTGAAAGAGGAAAGGGAAAAGGGAATGAGGAGTAGAAAATGTATGACCTCATGATGACTTTATTTCTGACATCAGAAAGGATGATATAGAATGTACAATATCTTGAAAATAATAGATCAGAAAATATGCATAATCAAAAAGGGATCTCTGCCTAATCTTTCTTTCAATGTCCAGTGCTCAGATAAATAGTTCCACTAACTTTAAGAATTGACATAAATAGAGCCAATTTATGTAAAAGTTAGGTAAATGAGTCCTCAACAGCAGGGTCTTTCTACAAACTATCTAAATCACTATGAAACATTTTTTTTTTCCACTTTTTGATAGTCTGCCAGAAGCCCACTGGAAACAAGAATCATCTAATGACTAGGATTGCTGCAGCTCTCACAAAATCTGTCTTGAAAAATATGGAAGTCATGAATTTTAAGCCTGAAAGATTATGAATTCCTTAGAAGGAAGGGAAGGGAAGGGAAGGGAAGGGAAGGGAAGGGAAGGGAAGGGAAGGGAAGGGAAGGGAAGGGAAGGGAAGGGAAGGGAAGGGGAAGGGAAGGGAAGGGGAAGGGAAGGGAAGGGAAGGGAAGGGAAGGGAAGGGAAGGGAGGGAAGGGAAGGGAAGGAAGGGAAAGGGAAGGGAAGGGAGGGAAGGGAAGGGAAGGGAAGGGAAGGGAAGGGAAAGGGAAGGGAAGGGAAAGGGGAAGGGAAGGGAAGGGCAAGGGAAGGAAGGGAAGGAGAAGGAGAAGAGAAGAGAATGGGAAGAGAAGAGAAGAGAGTGAGAGAAGAGAAGAGAAGAGAAGAGAATGAGAGAGAAGAGAAGAGAAAGAGAAGAGAAGAGAGAGAGAAGAGAAGGAGAAAGAGAAGAGAAGAGAAACGAGAAGAAAAGAGAAAAAAAAAGAAAAGAAAAGAAAAGAAAAGTAAAAAAAGAAAAGAAAAGAAAAGAAAATAAAAGAAAAAGAAAAGAAAGAAAAGAAAAGAAAAGAAAAGAAAAGAAAAGAAAAGAAAAGAAAAAGAAAAGACAAAGAAAAAAGAAAAAAAGAAAAGAAAGGAAAGGAAAGGAAGCTCAAAATGAACCTAATTTTTGGCCTGAACATTTTATTCCCTTTTATTTTACCTGACGTGAGTATGTAATGATGTTAACTCAGCTCTGATCACATAGCGTGGGTGAGTGGGGGATGTTTGAAGAGATCATAAAAATCTTCAGTGAAGCCTCAGAAGCTACAAAACCTTACAATGCTGCCACCTGTAGACCAAAAGTGACAACATCAGGCCGCAGAATCGTTCTATGTGTCACACTCAACAGTAAAAAACAACATAAAAGGAGCACGAATGTATGAACAAAAAGACTGCTGCACACGGTTAATTTACCTGGTGAACTGATGGAGCAGCTACTTTGGTTTATCTAGTTCAATGCTTTTATATAACTTAATTAGAATCATCACACAGCGACCTAACCCATCTAGAGAAATTGAGCAGAAAGTCCTGATCCCATATGAATCCTTTTGCTCAATTAAAGCTAAGCAGTTTTTTACAGAAGATTTTTTTTCCATAAAGTGCACACAAGGAGCAATGGAACATGATATGCCTTTTTTTTTTTTTTTTTTTCCACATTAAGGTAATTATGTAAAGGCAGTAACATTGACAATACTTGCTGAAATCAAAAATTTACACTGCTATTCCAGACATTTAGGCTTGTCGTTTGTAAGATACTGGCACAATTTTCTTATGCTATGGGAGAAACATGGGTGATTAGACCTAATGCCTTCAGATATCTTCGTGATGCTAATGTTAGCATTTACTGATAAAACACCATGAATAGTCTAGAAAATTAATTTCTAAAATATATATATTTGGAAAAAAAAAAATCTGTATTTACACCTCCAATTGGCCTTGGTGTTTCCATTTATGCAATATTTATTGTCACTCCTGGCAAACTCTCTCCTTTTTTAATCCTATAGTCCTTACTAAGAAGCTGATTCACCCAGATGGAGGAAAGTAGCCCCTTCATTGTCTTCCTTCTCTATTCTTAAAAAATAAAAATAAATAAAAAATGGCAACAACAAAATGTTCCTCACCTAATCTGCTGATGCTGATACTGTTGTATTGCATTGTATTGCATAGCTGTATTGTATATGATGCTGTATAGTACTAATGCTGTACTATATAGTAAATAAAACAAGATGAATAGGGCCCAGTGGAAGGTGAATGGGTGTGACGTTATCTCGTTAGCCATTGGGTAGCTGAAGATCACAGTGGGTTGAGCAAATCCCAGGCGCCTTTTCCTACTCCCAGGGCAAGTTCTGCATTTTACATTACAATTGCTGAACAAAATGCAGAAGAAGCAACCTGGAAGAATTCAAAGTAGACAGAAATTGTGCTGTCACCCAGACTGCAGAAAAAGGCAGGATTTCTGACACCCCTAAGCTATTGGCTATCTGTCTGTAGCTCCTTGGAGACCCTGCAAGTTTTTTTGGAGCACCCTTCCAAAGGAACTGACATTCATCATGTCATACCAGAACACAAAGATACTATTCATCATCTCCAGGTGAGGTCCTTAAAAGTGGAGAGGACAGGAGAAACAACATAGAAGGAAAGGGGGCTAGAGTCACCCTCCATGGCTGTGGCAAACAATGCTGCTCACTACCTGTGCTTCCACTTCCAAGGGGAAGGAGGGAAGATGACCAGAATGCAGCTGGCTCCAGGACTGCCATGTGAAGATGAGACTTGAGACAGAATTCTGAGAAGAAAGATTCAGTAGACCATGGAAGACGTATTAAGTTCCTGTGGTTTATGCTGGCTGCTTTTCTTTAGACCTTCCTGTCTGTCACATCCTCATTTCAATGTTTTGTTTCTGTCTGTGCATCTCAAACAATAATCTATGAAGTAGTCGGTTCTACAGTTTCCCAAATTTTTCTTCTTTCCCACCTATGCACTAATGAGATAACTTTCTACACCAGCATGAAATCTTTGGTATGTGGGAAAAACCCTAATTAACCTAAAGTTCCTTCTCACTTATTTTCATACAACCCCCATCAGCAAAGGTCCTGATATAGCTAACAGAACAAAACTGATGTTGGTAGACAATGTGGACTGTAGGATAAGTCCCACAAGCTGAGCAGGAAGTACTTAAGAAAGCTAGAATATATTCTTTTATTTTTTCTTGAAAGTAACATCAGGGTTATTTTTAAACATATTCATTAGTAGCTTCTTATTTATTATGCACATGCATAAATGTGAGAATAAGAGTTATCCTATTAAAATCAATAGGAATATTCTTGCGATTAAAATTTCATTTATGCTGAAATAGGGCCTTATATTCTACATACACTTCCATTCAATATGTGCATATTGTGAATATCAAATAATGTTAAATTACTCCTTTTTTCTTAATAGAATCAGCTTGACAGTTGCAATGTTCAAGCACTAAGCAGCACAAATTATGATGGCAGCTCCCTATCATTCAGTAATTTTCTCCCTTTTAATATTCTTGAATTTTACCTCTCACAAGTAGGTGAAATGATCCTGTCTTGGAAAAGTGATTTGGCATATTCCTTAAGACTAGATTGACTATTTATTGATTGACTGTAGTCAATAAGACTATACTCTTACATGTATCGTTGTCTTTGAGCAGCATGAGTTTGTTTAGACAAAAACAGCTGTAGAACTTTTTCTTGCTATCTCTTAGTTCTCATTAGGAGAATAGTGAAGGTGGAGAAATTAGTTCATCCTAGATTCCCTCTGAGAACAATAGGTAGGGCCATCAGCTCCACCATTACCATCATCATCTGTGGTTCCATGGCAATGGAATGGATGCCTGGAAGGAGTCCGAGGGGACAAGAAATCTTGCATTTCCCATAAGATAGTGGATCCTCTGGTTTTCTTCCTTGGCTTAAAGAGGACTGAAGATGAGATGCAGGTACAGAGATCTTTGCTACATTCTTCTGAGACCCAAATCAGCAGCAATCTCCCTTTAAGCATTTTATGAAGTTGAAAGATCACAGGTTTAGCAGAAGAATGAAAGAAATTAATGAATGGTGATAGAGCTAACAGGTTCTGGATATAAACACACCTTACTGTTATTAAATTTCACTACCATGACTCAGGCAAAGAAAAGGACCCCAGTGTCAGCTCCTGCACACCACTCCTTTAGGAATTATGTGTTGGGGCAGGCAGCGAGCCCCAAAAAAACAAGACATGGTCAGTCCTTGTGTCTTTGTACTGGAGATGGCAGGAGCTGTGTGCAGTCTTCTAGGAGCACAGATGTCTATGGATGTCTCAGAGAAAATTCAAAAAACTGTTGCCCATGGTATGGTTAGAAAGTTCTGCTTTTAGAAAGACAAAATACAAAGGTGAAATTAGTGCTCTCCTGCCACATAAGGGTTAGTACAGTATTTCTGTGACTCGAAAATAGATCTTATCTATAAACAGTCTGGATTTGGAAAGAAATATACATTACAAAGAGAACAAAGATCAGGCATATCGTCTATGATTCCATTAGTTATGACTTTATCTGACGACTTACAGGAAAGTCACAGTAAATCAACAATCCAGAGAATAATATATTCGTAAACATTAAAGATAGAAAAGTCCATTTTGTAACAACCATTTATTTGCAGTGCATGATTATACTCTGCACATAGAAGGCAATCTATTATTTTGCCCAATCTCATTTTAAATTTCTCATCAAAACATCATCCTTTATAGATCTTAGTCTAATAGACTTAACATAGTTCAATCTAATTTACTAGGTAATATTATAATTCTGTAATAATCATCCTTATCAGAAAAGATGATTTCGTTAGACTCCAGAAATGTATAGCTATATCAAAGTTAGACTAGGCTAAAAATACAGATTAACTAAAATGAGACAGTAGTTATTAAATGCTGAACGCTGTGATTAGGAAATACTGAAAAAGTAAATTCTTGCATTTATGACTTGTTGTTTGTAGAATTAGCAACTTATTTAAATACTAGTTAGATTTAGCTGTAACGTGCATTGATGTAAATACAATAGGACATTCCTAAGGGGACTTGCAATTTAAAAAAATAAAAATAAAATAATCTATATTTACTACAATAAATGTTATGCCAAGAAATTTTATAGCTAACAGAAACATAGAAAATTCTACACCCAAAGCTAGAAAACTCTTCCAGTACAAAGCATGCCTAATATATAGCCTCCCAAATACACAGTATATCCCTAGTAAAGTTGTAAATTATGGTTGCAAATGAGGCCACAAACAACATTTTGCTCAAGGCATGAATCATAAATTCAAACAATAATCATCTCCTGCATGAGGCAAAACTACTTTGTTTACTTCTTATACCCTGTTTCCTAAACATGAAGATGAAAGTAGGTCAAGTAAATTTAGCATCTTTTCACATGAAGTATGTTATGATAGCGGGTGGCACAGCCTAATTTACAATTACATGAGTTTACATGAATATTAAAATATGTGTTTTCACTGTGCTGTGTCATTACACATATTGACATTCTACCTCACAATGACACTAAATCATAGAAAACACCCAAGGTTTGGAGAAGGGAGGGAGCAGAGTGGAAAAAACTATTTACCACAATTGCAGCCTGAATGAAATTTTGACATTAAGAAAGAGCTTCATATGATGTTGAATGATATTTTTCAAACTTATTCTTACTATTTTTTGTGGATTTTGTTAGGTATGTTTAGAAAGTGCCTTGCAAGGGAAGAAGAGGGAAATTTGGAGAAACCACCATTTTCTTTTATTTCCAAAATGGGTCGATTTTATTGTAAAAGTTTATCTGGAAAGAGCTTGTCTAAGAAACTTCCGAAATTTATTGGCCATTCTCAACCCTGGGTTCAAATGCAAAAGCAACTTCAAATCAGAGGCTGGAATCAGAAATGTCATCGTTCATCATTCTGCCATTATTCACTGAGGTTTTAAATATGATTCACTTAGGAAAATTCCTTGAAATAAATGAAGTGATAAATTTTATTAGAATGATTTCCTTTTATGGAATACAGAAGGATTTTGGTCTGGGCACTTTTCCAACAGATAGACTACTGTAAATAAGATTTTCAGTTAAACATGCACTGCAAAAACCTCTGGACTTTCATACATACAAGTATGTAAGAACTTTGTGGAACAGACAGGGTCAAAAAAGTTTCTCATCAGTTGAGGATGAATATTTTGTTGAGACTCGCCTATCAAGACCAGAATATGGTTTGTTTTATTAATATTAAACCAGCATCTTTATCAATATTTGTTTAGTGACTTGGCCCAATACTTAGAAACAAGAGTAATCTTCAAGCAAGATTAAAGTCTGTTTCCAAAGAAGCATGCATGTCTGCATACAGATGTGGATAAATTCACATACAAAATTTATACAATAGAACAGAAGAAAGGGAAAATGCCACATGCCAATGGTAGTGCCCTCCATACAAATCAATGTGTTGTATCATTTTAGTTGCAGAAAGTATTTAATAAAATGGTGTGTTCTAGTATACATTGGAATCATCAAAAGTCTAGTAGAAGTTGAATAAAGACGGTGGATTTCTTCTTGAGCTACAAAGCTTAAAGCTGCAACTCAGCAAGCTTCCTTGAAACCAGCTCATGACCCAGGGACCAAGTCACATGTTTGAGACAAGAATGTGGTTAAATGCCTTGCTGAAGTACATTCTGGATGACAGCAGAATTTGGCTTGTCTTCTTACTTTTCAGGAGGTCACAGACTACAAAATGACTTTAAACTAAGGCATTTGATGCAGATTTTTAAGAGCTATTGGTACTTAAAATAAATTAATACAGGCTTGACAGTCAGTAGTGACTGAGATAATTTAGTATTGCTAATTAAAGACAAGAAGCCAAAATTGGGAATGTCAGGAATAGAAGGCAGAGCACTTAGTAGGAGAAGAACAATTAAGTTACCCAATTATTTAGTCTAATATCATACATTGCCTGTTGCGATGCTAGAAATTGTACTGGATAGTGAAAACAGGAAGATGAAAAACAGGAACATGAAGAAGGTGATTTCCACATGTGGAAATAAATGTCTCATGTTCATAACTGAGTATAAGCAAAATATCATAACTTGTGAAAAGCTACCAAGCTTTACCCAGTCACAGCAATTACAAGTCGAAAAAGTGAGGAGCAATAGAGCCAGAATGTGAAAGGGTTTAACTTTTTAATGAACTAAATAATCTTAGCTGTGATGAGATGTGGAAAAAAAAAAGTACGAATAGCAGAACACACCAGAAATTAAATATGAAGAAAATTTTTAGAAAGCATTGACTGAGAACAGAGATTACGGCCCCTACTTTCCATATGCAGAATAATATTTGACAAAGTATTTGAGATGATCTTCTTGATTGCCACTTCCACTTAAAACAAAACAAAAATATTAGGATGAATAGTTTTAGGCTGCTCAGGCTTCTACCTTCAAAAATTCCTTAGGCACATACTACCTTACTATAGTGAATACTATACTCAAAAAAATACGGTTTTGCTGTTTACCATGGCAGGGACTAAATTTCCACTGGCAAACAAACACCAAGTGAACTGAAAGAGCATCCATAATTATGAAGCTGTCCAAAGACAGAATTTGAACATAACTCCCAGAGCAAAAAATAATAAATAAATCTTGCTTTAAAATAAAACATAAAATAATAACAATAATAAATTCTTTGCTATGCATGAATGTACAGCATGAATATGCTTTCAGGATGGAAGCAAAGAAAATCTGAGACAACATAGTTTCAACTTTTAGCTGTATACTGATTGCAAGCTATGGCATAAAGGTCTATATTCAATTTCTCTGGCCAAATTAAGACTTTGTGTTTATCAGATGCACATGTTGAGTAATCAGGTACTGTCATAATGAAATTTTAACTTTCTGAATCATAACTAGTGCAGAAAAAAAAAACAGTTTTCACTATTATTGCCAGTCCAGGGTTTCAAAAATGTGTCCATTCTCCCAATAAATAAAATTTTAATGTAATTAATATTTACTTTATGTTCAGTAGATATTAGGGAAATGTTCATTATCTTAAATCTGAAGAAATCCTGTAGCAAATAAATGTGTAAGTCAATAAATGGGAGCTAAAGTCAATGAGGTTTTTAATGATTACTTCAGTAGAAAATGTTTTAGATTTTTAAATTGACAGAACTTCCTTTTTGACCAGACAGTGGCAGTTTCCTGAACTAACACAGTCTGCCTGTTAAACCATGCCAAATTTCTGAGGAAACTTGCATGAAGAGGTATCTCATTCTAATTAGGTTTCCTTACAATTTATGACAGTATTTGAATATGATAAAGTTATCTACGTATTTTGAAATTTGGAATGAAAGGCCTTCTCACAGGCTGAAACTTTGCCTATACTTTAAGACCAAAATATTTTTTTACTGTCCAGTTATAAACCACTAAAACAGCGAATTATAATTCTATCATGAGCTCCTCCTTTTCCATTTGCAATTGCTTTTCATGTCTGTGACAATTTCAACAACTACTTAACAAAATTCACCATTTTAATTTTTGTTGCAATAAAGAAGCAAGAAAAAAAAGTGTCAACACAGATTGATTAGCCCCTGTTCTTTTGGTTAAAATGTTCTTTGAATAATCACAGTTTGAGTCACAGGTACGAATGATCTTTAAAAATCATCAGAGAATACACACAATATTTAGAAGACTGGACTGGTAGAATTAAATCATACTTTACAAGTAGGGCAATGAGATAATTATACTGTAAATAAAGTCATTCCAAATAAATTTAGCAAAAGCTGCAGAACCTTACGCTGAAGAAATAATAGGGCATAGTTATTCATTAGCTGCTCGTTATCCCAAATTATCTGCAATTGAAGGTTGACGCTGAGGCACTGGAACAAATCACAGTATAGGGTTAGTTACTGATGTATAGTTACATTGTACTCCTACAATTACCTGTTTAGTATCTCAGCAAAATAAACCCTAATAAAAACTCTTGTCACTGCTCAGAAAGCCAAAAGGATTGTGAAATCTGAATGCAATTTTCATGCAACTGACACTTGCTCACTAGTTACTGACTAAAATACATATTTCATGCTGACCTCCAAAAAGCTTTAAAGGATAAACAACATTCAGCCAAAGTATAGAACAGTTTAAACACTGTTTAGAACACTGTTTAAAGCTTCACATCTGCACAGACAGTGAGCTTTGCACTTGTTCCAATCTCTCCTAGGATTTTCTAGGTTCACAAATGTCTGCACTGAGAATGCAGCACATCAAAGTGCCAAAGTTAGAAGTTAGCATAAAAAATGTTCATATCTTCTCCTATGGAATACCAGCAGTGGATTTTCACCCTCAGAAAATATTTGCCTTTCTTGGATGAAGCTTGTATTTTAACAGCAGAGAAATAAAGAACTCTCAAGTTTCATGGCACAATGTTTAAAAGTATATGTGCTCTCCCTGGCAGCCTTACTCTATTAAAGTGAAGGTATTCATGCTAAATACCTTGACAGCTAAATTCCTTTTGAGTTTTTGCATGCAACAGGACACTCAAGTCTATAGCTAACCCCTGCCCTGGTGAGTAACCCAGGCAAATATATCACTTGCTGAAAAAATTCTTCCAGTATGGCCTAAACTGCTGCCAATTATGGTGTAAGATCATTCTGAGAGAAGTGATGTATTCCTACAGTCAGCTTGCAGACTTCTCATAAGCTTGACATCCAACCTAAATTAGCTTTGGTACCAGAGGGATCCTGTCCCACCAGAAGGATTTCTCCTTCTTCTTCATTTAACTCACAAAAAGCAAGCGGAATCTAGCTCTGGGTCATGAAAACCAAGCAACTTCAAGAAGACATTTTTCATGGCAGCAGATATAGGACAGAAAGCAGCAGGCCCCCAAAACAGTGCCTACAGTGTCTATTCTAGAGAATGTTTCATGTTATGTGTATGAAAAATAACAAATAAATGCCATATAGCTTTTTCCAAACAGCCAAATATATCCCCATAGAATTATATATATATATACACATATATATATTTATAAAGATTAGTACTTAATACTTCCCTAATGCATTCCTCCTAAAGATCTCAAAATGCTTGCAAACTCTTTTCTTTTGAAACATATCTCTGGATATGCATTCACCACCCATGTATGTTGTTCTTTTTTAGGGTACATTTCCAGAAATTTCTTACTGGCCAGAAAATTAAAAAATGTGAATTTTAAAATTCCATGAAATGGTACTCTCTTATGTCTTCCTTCCCCATATCCGTTTTTCTGTAAAGACCATCATCCCCCCTTGCATTTTGTTGTAAAGGCCAGGGGCATGACATTCTTTCACAGAGCTACATACATGTAATCAGTATGCAAACAGAGGAAAAGTAACAAGCAAATGGGACATGCCCCACCTTTACTATTTCCAGGTAGAAGTTTTATTGATTTATTGATTTTAAATGTGAAGGTTTTTGTTGTTGTTGTTGTTGTTTGTTTGTTTGTTTGTTTAAGAATAAGATTAAGCTTCTAGTACTTTATGCATTTCTCTTAATCGAAGTACACAACACCACCACAGTTCTTTCCAGTCAAACATAAGGGGCAAGTCGATGTTGAATCCCATGTCCCAGTGTGATGACAGATCAAACTAATATCTGAGCATTTTTAGCTGTGATTATCAGTGAAAGTTACAGTTGTTCTATAGTTGTGGAATAGTTGATGAATGAAGCGGGTCCACACAAAACAACATTTAAATCTAATATGTGGGATGTTATCTTTCATGACCAGTACTCTGCTCTTTACTAAGTGTATGAGTTGGCATGTTATGCTATTAAATAGCAAGTGCAGCTTGGTAAAGAAAAATAATGAAAGGATAAAAGGAAAATAGAGGGGAAATGTGAAAGACTTGAACCACAGTATATCTAAGGTTCAGTTTATTGTAACAAACAAGGAGGTACACCTTCAATTGTGTTTAAGAGATAAGAGTCAAAGGAAAGCTGTTTCTGAAAGAAGCAGTTAGAAAATTTCTTAGGACAGCTGTTAGCTGTTTGGTATTGAATTTACACATTTGGAAAATAATAATAATAATAAAAGCTAGTAAAGTCATTTAGTTTCTCTTCTTCCCTCTCGTAACCTGCTATACAAACTTTATTAAAAAAAAAAAAAAAGGCTCTAATACTCTCACTTAAATTTTGTGCTTTGAAGATTGTATTGATCTAAACAATAATGAGTGAAATTTTGTAACATACTGAGTATTAAAGAGGTTTTTTTTAGCCCTACGGCTAAAGACTGACCTTTAAAATGGCAGAGTGACCAAGCTCTTGGCATGGCTCTGCAGAAGACTACGAGCAATTTCTCCCAAAACAACTTTTTATACACTGAGATCTTTGAATATACCTTTTTTTTAGAAAAACAACAACAACAACAACAACAACAAAACAACTACAATTTCAGGGAATCTGACTGAAATGAAAATTGAAAATTGTCTCAAAATCAGATCATAAAGAACAAGAAGCCTGATGTAACTGCCTTTCAAATAACAGGTCAATGTTTGTCATGTATAAGTCCCCTTCATTACCTGTGTCACCACCAATTTACACATCTTTCACACACCTGAAGCGTAATATATCAGACTTGTATTCATAAGTGTATCCTCTAATGCAAATCTGTCTTCAGTGTAAAACCAAGGCTTCTGTGCTGTAGGTGGAAGGAAGGGTGAAAAACACTCTACCAACAGATAACCATCTGGCAGATTCTCTTTCCCTGCTATCTCCATGTGATTTTTAACACTTTACAAAATGTCATTAAGCAAACAGAGAAGACCACAAGCAAGCGTCTACTTTCACAAAATCATGTTTTATAAACTGTTGAGAAACACTGACATGTAGTGAAACCCTATTCCCTATATACACCTTCCTCTTTGTAAATGATTTGCTTCCCTCCCTTCATGTATAAATAAACAGAAATGTGTCTGTATATTTAGTGTTGCTTTTTTTTTTTTTCCTTTGGTCATCATAATCAAGGGCTATTACAGCAATAGATCTTATCTCTAGAATGGCATTCCCCTTGCACCTTCAGTTCAGGTTTTTGTTTATGCTTGGCTGCAATTGTGGCTGTTTCTGATAGTTTTAGGTCAGCCATGACAGACTACGGGTGACACTAAATAAACAAGCTGGGAGTCTGGGACCAGGAAGGAATGATACTGGTACTCAGAGTTAGATTTTTTTTTTCTAGTTAATCAACAGTTTTATTCAAAATAACCCACTGTGTAACTGCATGTCTGAATACACATATTATGTTGTAAGGCTTAAAATGAATAAGTAAATGAAGAAAAAACAACTCATATAATCAATCAGAAAAAAAAAAAAAAAAACATGCTCAATCTTACTTTGGGTTATAGTAGGCCACAAAGAGATTTATTTGTTTGTTTAATTTATGTTCAACCATTTTTTCCTCCTTCTTCCTTTCTTTCTCTCTGTTAAATTCCATTGCAGTAAATTGATCTGAGTACAGTCTGGTGTGGACACTTCCTTATGCCTGCTCAAGAGGGATAAAAACTTCAGTGACCAATTTGCAAACTACACTCCATGGAAAAAGGGCTAAAATCAGATCCAAAAAGAAGGAATAAACCTTAAAAAATGTGCACCCTAGGGCTCAAATGCCAAAGTAATAATAATAAAAACCTTATTCTTATGCATTTATTTCATCAACTTTAAGTCAGTGTTTGATAAGGAAGAATATGATAACTGACTCTTTTAATGCTCAGATTGGTGATGCTGCCTACCTAGGAATGTTTACAGAGCCACCAAACCTAGGCATCTGAGTGCCTGGTTTAAGACGTATATGGGTAGAATAAACTTATTATAAATTATAATTTTCAATACGGTGCTTTTACGGCATGCCTGGAATAATAAAGATTCACTGAAGTTGGTGTAAATTACAAGAATAATAAATTACTTTCATGCAAACTTTCACTTGTTTAACATTTGGCCCTGAAGGTGAATAGCAGGTGGCAGTCAAACACTGGCCTACCCAGGGGTAAGTAGTGTCTCATTGCAATTTCTAGTGGACAAACATTCATTTAAGAAAACAAAACAAAGTATCTCAATGTCAATCTTCTTGCAGAAGTCTCCAAAAGCAAGTGAATGGTTAGAAAATCTTCTGTACCTTTACTTCCACAGAGGTGAACTTTCTGGGACTAGATTATTCATGTTATGAACTGGTTAATGAGAAGAAACTGTTATCAACAGACTCTCCACTAGGATGCCGAAAGATGTCCGGGTCCTGTTTAAAATTCAACTAACGTGGAACACTAAACTACTAACTATATTCCTTCTTAAGCTCATCTTGGTCATAGCAATCCCAATGCAACCTCCAGACGCAGCTACCTAAACTAAAACATGGAAGCATATGGAAATACATGTGTGAGTATGATTTTCTTGAGCTATGCTATGCCAACTGCCAGAGCCTGTTCTGATCTCTTTGAAAACAAACTACCAGGTTAACAAAGTGTCCAAGTCCAACATTGCTTAGGGTTATTTTATTTTTAAATTGCTTCTAGAACCACCAAAATCATCTTAGTTAAGTGTATGACAACCCAGGCCTTTAGAATCAAACCTTCACCAGGACTACTATGGTTAAATTAACTACGTTTGCCTCCTGGCCAGATTCAATAAATATGCATGTATTGGCACAGCTGCATCTCAGCATGCATACTTAAATTAAAAATGTTTCCTTTGATGCCCTGGCAATTCTGGCATTTATTCACTTTGCCAGAAGCTGCATCACATCACAAAACACTTGCCCTGTCATCATTAAAATGTAGAGTCATGAAAATGTGCAACCAGATCAGATCCTTGCATCACCTATGTAGTAACCTAAAATCATAATTTGTTCCACAAAAGGATGCTCCCATGTTCTTTGTAACTGAAAGGTATTCTCATACGCCAAAGACGCTGAATTTGGTCAAAACAGCAAGTCTCACACTGATATTTGTCACAGTCTTCAGTGCATATCTCAAATGCTATTTTAATAACTAGTTGCACTTTTCATATAAAAATTGAAGAATTAATTGGTTTTGTTCTCTCTACTTGACATTAGAAGTTTTATAGAATAATGACCTTTCTGGTTGCTGATGATAAATTATTAACTATTTTTACCAAAAGAAGGGAAATTTAAATGTATACAGACTTTCTAACAAACACACTGAAAGGCTGATAAATGATACACATTTTTTCTCACTATTCACAACTACTTGTTAAATTCCAGTTTAGGCATCAGAGAGGAGAATAGTATAGACAGACTAGTATAATTGTCACACCAATAGGAATTTCAATCAACTTGAAATGCTTGAATGAACAGAAGCCATGAAGATAGGTCCCATGTTTCTGTTTCACTGATCCTGTGATTATGACGGTCAAAGAAAAGACTCTGACTAACTTTAATAGCTTCACATCTCAAGCCATATGATAAGGTCCTCTGAGAAGCTCCTCAAGACACACCCTTTGCGTGAAATCTGAGTCACTGAAGCCTATACCAAAACTTTGCTTATTTCACTGGACTAGAATATCATGATATTATTAGATACTATGCACCAGACTGTAAAATTTTAGTAAACATTAGCTTTTATTGAATCATCTGCAGCAATGTAATTGAGGATGGAAAGAATAATATCAGTTAAAATACAAATAGCTTATCTTTATTTTAGTATGGAGTACTGAAAGTATCTTAGATTAGGAACATACATTTATTCATCTGCTTATGAAAATTAACATAAAGAAATGATAGTCAAAATAAGTGTTTCTTTACTGTGAAATCACAAAGGCCAGAACTGGCAACAGAAACTGTACTCTGTAAGCAGTAATAATTACTAGTTGATGACGTTCATTGGATCGCTGAAAGAAGGCAATCCTTCTCATTGTGATAGTTTTCTATTGCACATTAAGAAATGGCCAGATGGTTCTGTGACAGCCTCTTTCCTTGCTGTGCTGGACTTCTGTATTGGGCAACACGTCTAGGAATCTCATAGTGTGGGTGGGTAGGGAGGGATGATATTAGGGAAAATGATCAGAGTGGGTGTTGCCCTGGAATTAATGTGCTTTCTTCTCTTCATGCTGAAATTCTCTGGGAACTCAAAACATCTCTGCTATAATGACTAATTATGCTTCATGTCTATGGTGGAAATCTACCAGCTGAAAAATCCTTGCATGTGCTATCTAAGATCAATGGAAAGTAATGAAATAAGCAGTCACCCTTTCTGTAGATGTTTCAGGTATCCCCTTATTCCTCCAGAGGTTTGGAAGGGTGGGTTGGTCTGTGACTGTTCTGTTGTGAAAGAAAGAAATGAATTCCTCCTTTCTTTCACCTCAGTCTACTGTGAGATATTTAGGAAAGACCTTCCGAGGACAAATACAGTTGAAACTTCATCGCGCCTTTTTTTCCCCATATTGAATTGTATCATGGCTTTCTTGGACTTATGATTTTTGTTAATATTTTCAGAATGTGATTTTCCTTGTCATTTTCATTTTACAGAATTCACCAAAAAAAACCTCTTCCATAGCTATTTGCATAGCAGCACATCACAATGATATACCCTTTCCAAACCAAATAGGGTCCAATAGGTTGGATTTGCAAGTAAAAAAGTTCTAAGCTTATTCTTATACAAACATGAAATGAAGGCAAATACAATCCTTACAGTGAAATTCATCATTATGCTTAATCTAGACTTAAAGAGGGTAAATTCAGATTGGGTATAATGAATAAATTTTTTCACAATGAGGGTGATGAGACACTAGAACAGGTTGCCCAGAGGAATTGTGGATGCCCCATCACTAGAAGTGTTCAAAGTCAGGTTAGATGGGGCTTGAGCAACCTGATCTGCTGAAAAATGTCCTTGCCCATGGGTAAGGGGGTTGGATAGATTATCTTTAAGGGACCTTTCCAACCCTAAACATTTTAGGGCCAGTTCTCTGCAGTTTTCATAACTTACTTGGATGTAGGACTAGAAGGTGTTTTGAGTAAGTCTGAAGATGATGCTAAATTGGGAGGAGCTGTTGATGCCGTCAAGGATTGAGAGACCTTGATGAGAGATCTTGAGAAATTAGAGAGCTGGCAATCACCTACACTATGAAGTTTAACAAGAACAATTACCAGATTCTGCACCTGTGACTGGACAACCAGGGATATAAGTACAGATGGGGGAATGAGAGGCTGGAGGACAGCCCCACAGAAAGGGATCTGGGAGTTTTGGTCAACAGCAAGTTGAGCATGAGCCAGCAGTGTGCCCTTGAAGCCAAAAGGGCGAACTATACCGTACCCTGCACAGTCACAGCATTGCTAGCCAATTGAGGGAAGAGATTGTCCTACTCTGCTCTGGTGCAGCCTCACGTTGAGTACTGTGGACAGTTTTGGACACCACAATATAAGAAGGGCATAAAACTATTAGATGGTGCCCAAAGAAGGGCTATGAAGATGGTGAAGGGTTTAGAGGGGAAGATGTACAAGGAGTGGCTGAAGTCACTTGGTTTGTTCAGCCCAGAGCAGAGCAGCCTGAGGGGAGGCCTCATGGCAGCCTGCAACTTCTTCACGAGGGGAGCGGAGGGGCAGGTGCTGAGCTCTGCTCTCTGGGAACAGCGACAGGACCCAAGGGAACAGCATGGAGCTGGGACAGGAGAGTGTCAGGCTGGGTGTTAGGAAAAGGTTCGTCACCCAGAGGGTGGTTGGGCACTGGGACAGGCTCCCCAGGGAAGTGGTCATAGCACTGAGCCTGCCGGAGCTCAAGCAGCATTGGACAACACTCTCAGACATAGGGTCTGACTTGGGAGTTGGACTTGATGATCCTTGTGGGTTCCTTCCAACTCAGGATATTCTATGATTCTATGATTCATTCTATGATTCTATAATGCTATAAACCTATTTGCAGATCAGGAAAAAAAAAAATCTGTATTGAAACTGTCAGCTGTTTTTTGTTTTGTTTTGATTTGGTTTGGTTTTCCTTGATCAAAAACAAACTGAAGAGAGAAATAAAATCTCTCATTTTATAGCAAAATTGTCAGCCTACCAAGAAAAGAACCTAGAAATCAAAATCATTTTATGAGGCAAGATCTACCAAAGTAAAACCAGAACAAAGGAACATTAATTGGACACCACATTTATTAGAAATTATAATCAGATTCTTTTCAGATATATTTAATAAAATTCCGCTGTACCTCTGTGAGAATATAACCTCTATGAAGTCATCAGTTTTTTAAATCTAGGGTGTCAACACAATGAATGATTTGCTGTACTCTTAAAACCACTTAGATAACTAGAGATCTAGAAATATCAAAGACAGAATTATCAATGCTCTAAATTTTCTCCTGAACTTTAGAGGCTATTCTGAGTAAGAAAATATTCCATTTATATCATTGACAGAATATTATTTTCTGAAAAACACAGTTGGATTAGTGATTAAAGACAACTTCAATTTTAGTCTAGTTAGACTTTAGAAGAACCAATACACTCTTCCATTTAATAGAATGAGAAAGTATTTCACAAACCCTAAATGTGCTATGTATAATTGTAAACCTAGAATACATCTTTTTTTATGTTAAATGCTTCTATAAAGTATGGCAGAATACTGAACTATGCTGGCAGAACTGTCAGCTTCAAGGGGATCACTAGGATTTTTCTGAGCCAAATTTTCCAAATTTTAAAATTTGTATTGAAAATAAGATCCAATTCATGATCATTAAAACAATAAAATACAATTAAAATAAATAAAGCAATAAAATGCAATAAATTTGTTTTTCTTGTTAATACAAAAGCAGTATAGTAATAAATACTCAACAATACTTCCTCTAAGATACAGGAACATAAAATGGATTAAAATGATGAAATAAAGTGTTTTAAATACAGTAGCAAGAATGAAAAATACTGGCTTCTTACCAAGAAAACTTAAGTGAAAGAGGTATGATCCTCTGAAATTATTTGAAATGAGTTGAACTGTATTTTCAATGGAAAACTTCCACAAGAAATTTCTCAACCAGGACTAATACAGGTACTTTTCTCTGAACTATTCCTTCCATGTTTGAGCTGTGTTTGCATATTTGGTTTTTTGTTCCTGAAGCTACAAAATAATAAAAGTAATCATGCATTCTTCAAGGATCCTCAGGAGGGTATTAAATTAAACTGACAGCACTGATACTGCTATTCATGTTGAAATAATTAGCAATTCCAAGGCTATTAATGGTGTATTGTATCACTATTTTAGACTGGATAGGATGAAAGTAAAAACCTTTTGGTGACTTTTGGTCCTACTAAAATTTAATTAGCCTTACTTACCGACCTCATGTTTTATGTAATGGTACACTCCAAAATGACCTCATAAATGGCTACTAATATAAAGGTAAAGCCTTCCTTTTTGTCTAAATACTAGCATAGCACAAAAGATTTTTTTTAACTACTTTTGCAAAGTATTCTTGTAATTGCTAGCATTATACATTTCAGCATTTCCTTTGGGACCAACTGACTTCTGATTTAATTGAAGCAAGAATGCCTCGGTTTGACAAGGTCACTTTTTAAAAGTGTAGTACTGCAGGGGAGTTTTGATTTTTCCTTTCTGAACTAGCTTTAACCTATAAAATCATTGATAAAGAATTATATCTTTGCCATCAAATATTAGAAAAGTTTAAAAGTGAAAATGCTACCATTAATGGACATAAAATTTATGGATTATGATGATCTGTACTTAATGTGAAAGGCTGTACCTCATTAGTGAAAAAAAATGAAACTGTGGCCAATGAATGTCAGTTTTCAGAAGCTTTCAGAAGTTTTCATCAGGTGTTTCATTCTGCAAATTTAGACCCATAGGGTCAAACTGATTCCTGACTCACTGTAATCAGAATAGCTGAAAGTGTGTTATTGGTTTACCTTCACAAAAGAAGCAGGGGGAAATAACCAGATTAAAAGCTCCAATCAACAATTTGAGTCTCAAAATAAAGATATGACATAGCATGTTCTGCCTTCATTTAATCACATAAAATAAAACAAATATAAGAGCTAATAAATAGGTACTGAAACCAAAAGGTCTCAAGAAGGAAATGAGAAGCACATTTTTAACACTAAAGCATTTAGCTGTTCAAACATATCACCAAAGATGGAGTGAATTTTCATCACCTCAAGCAATTACAAAACTCCCCCCGACAAAAGCACGCTACCTGTGGGAATCTTACAGTTTCAGAAATTAGGAAAATACAGCATTTCACATTAACAGAAATGACTCCTTCTAAAAGTCTCTTTTGGAATGCAATCTGGAGCAACCCCTCCACCTGATTCATAAATGGAAGCTCAAAGATGTTTTGAATTTGTTTTTTCATTCACTATTTTTTCACAGCTGTCTTTTTATATTATTTATTTTGTTCACTATTTCATTATAAACGGACAGGGAAAAGGACAAAAGAAAATGACTGGAAAAAAATTAATCAAATCAAAATCTTCAGGGAGACATTTTGAATACAATCACTTTTCAGAAAATGTGGAATAAAAAGGCCTTCTTCAAAGTGAGGTTTTCAGTAGGATTTTAAAAGAGAGTGATAATTCAGACTGACAAACCAAATACAGAAACAAACTTTCTAGCTATTTTATGAGAAGAATATCATGGAGAGATTTTAGTCCCTTGAGAAGGTGTTTTTTTCACCTTAGTGAAGTTTAAGAAAAATTATATCTTTATTTCTGATGAATTTATTTCACTTAATAAATGGAAACTGAAATGCAGTCTCTGAAAACATGCAACTAACCTATTCCTTTGCTGATTCTTACATACAAAAATAGAAGAGCGACGACAAGCAACACCATCAAGCACAGAAATCCTCAGTCTTTAAACATAAGGCAGTGGCATTTTTCATTTTTTCCAGGAGCACAAGTCAATTACACTTCAGTATAGTTCTTCTTCCACGTATTTAAATTAGAGAAAGTATAGCTAATTTTTTAATGTAAGTGAAAGAATTTTCTGTTGAACATTTGGAAAGAGCAGACATCATCCATTCAAAACTCCCATGGGCAGAATTTTTAACACTGGGCCTTGTATTCTGTTCACCGAATCTGTGCATGTTTCTCATGCATGCATACATTTGTCCACAGGTCAGGAACCTTCCAGGGTAAACAAATCAGAGTCCATGACTAATTATTGACACATATTGCAAACTGTTAAACAAATTCCAGCACACTATTTTTGAATTCATGTATCTATGAGTCACATTTACATAGATAAAACAACTGTATTTGATATTTTCTGTGCATCAATACATGGTTTTGGACCAGCACCTATTAGTGCATATACAAATGCATGTTTTGACCTGGACAAAACTTTGGTGTGCATTGATACACCTCTTGAGTAAAATTTGGGTGGCAATGTTCGCCTTATTTTTATGCAATCACTATGATGACCAGAGGATGTCTCTGAAATCTTCTCTATAGACAGTTTGATTTTATAAGATAATGTGGTGTATTATTTTATTTTTTATACAACTGCCCAAAGGCATTTAAATATTTCTGAAGAGAAAAACAACATAACAAACCTAAATATTCCCACAACGAGCTATACAAAAAAAAAGAGTTCCAAACTTTCCAAAGTATCTTAATGAGGGTTAAAGGTCACTGCTAAATAAAACTGAGAAACAGAAAGGACCAGGATCCTGTTTCCATTTTAATGTGCCTCATGTTTATGTTTTGCTTTCGGCAGGGGAAAGGCTGAAACAATTCCACTTACAAGGAGGTTACAAACAGGCTGAGTATTGCAGCTGGCTGGAAGAAGAAGTTTGTGCTCTATAGGGCTAAGGTGAATACAAGTTCACACAGAACAGACATATGTTAAGCACAGGGCTTATAGCTGACATTTCTGCTCAAATCCTTTCCTAAAAATTACAGTCTCGGTTGTGGCCTAAATTCCAGTTTCTTTAAATTATGTTTCACAGTCCCAACCCAGGAATTTTAATTTTGTCACAGTTATTAAAACTCTGATTTTGTGGAAAAAGGATTCATTCCAAGGATGTGTTGTGCCTGCAATTAGCATAACACTAAACAGAGGAAGATCTTAAATTCAAAGATCCCTGGAATAGGAAACAATTGCTAAGGCTACTCATCAAAGCGACATGGTGAACCCTAACCTTTGTTTAATTACTTCTGATTTCTAAGTCCTGCAAAAAGCCTGCTCCTTTTCTGAATTTGATTTTGGTGGCTTGAAGCCAGTGTTACGATTCTGAAGAATTATTTTCTTTTAAAAATATATATACTGCTGTGCTCACCACATTCTGCTCTAACTCTCTATCCACAGAAATACATGGTAATTAAAATAGTACATGCATCACATTAAATTGTAAACGTTTACCTTTAATCAGCATGTTCACCTTAAAAGCTACAACCAAGAAAAAAATTCTTATGCAGAATATAGGGTGCTTTTGGATATTAGTTCTCAATAAAGAACAGTTCTTAGCTGAGATATAGCTAAATGAGTCTAAACGCAGCTTCTACAGCAATGGCCACCCTTAAAGATGAAACTCCAGAAATTTTGGTGAAAACTGCAGTAATAATTACATTATTTAACAAGACAGTTGCATACTCTTAAGAACAGGGTAGACTTTCCTAAGCTGACTTATAAACCAACCTTAGAAGAAATTTCAGTGATCACTTTTCCATGGCCAGAAGCTTTAAAATGAAATTCAAAGTGGAAGGGGTAAAATGAAACCCCACACAACTTGATAAATCTTATTGTTATGACTCCAGAAAACCCGTATCTTCAAATGCTCCAAAACTACTTGTCCATTGGTTCCAGTTAATGAACAAAAAATGTCTCCTTGTGAAGGACTGAAGAAAAGCGTGTTTATGCAAGCAGGTTTTTATCTTGAAAGCTTGCCAAATAAATGACCTTTGAATTTAAGAAATAATATCTTACTATCTTACTGGAGAGATATCACCCTACCAGCTACAAAAACATAAACCTTATTAGCAGTATTTGTGTCATCAATCATAAGTGCTTTCATTCATATAATGGTATATCAAGAAACACCCATGCCAAGTATTTGATTTTTCATTATGTTCCTGAATCACATTAAATAGTTTGTGGGAACTTTGGAACACTCGTTTACACTCTAGACTTTCCTTTTTTACTTGTCTTCCTGTTAGACTCTAAATGAAGCTAGTATGAGTTGCATTGCACTTGCTGTTCTGTACTCATCCTGATGGAGAGATAGAGACAACTACCTTGTTTGACATAAGTTACTTTATCACCAACGAATATTTTGGTGGACCAGTGGACAAATGTGCCACCGAGATTTAGATTCATGCAGACAATGTGTCCCAGTGAGTTGATAACAGGAATCACCTACTGTTGTAGAAAGGTATCCCTATTCTTTTAGCTGCCTTGCCTAACCTGAATTTAAGTTAGTGTGCTCTTCTCACTATTCTATTGAAATTTTCCAGGATAGACAAGTGCCTACTCATAAGCAGAATGGTTGTGAAGTGCTCTCCTATGTCAAATAACTTTTCATTCTAGCAGATTGCCAGAGCCTGGAGCGCACCAACCCTTCCTAGGACTTTAACTCTGGGAACAAATGGCCAGCTCTCTGATTGGAGAGATCTGTCCAAGAAGTCTCAGCTAGCTTTAGAGATCTTTGAAAAAAAGCTGGAAGAAGATGCAACAGGAGTTCCTACTTCATTCAGCTGGGGAATGTTTTTAAGAGAAGAGAAGAAGAAGAGAAGAAGAAGAGAAAAAGCCTAATCCAGGCCATTAATACCATTAATAGAGGGTTTGCACATGATATTTTTAGAATGAAAATCAGTTCTGACCTCCCCTTCCCAGTTATCTTCATCTTTTTGAGATGCAATGAGAATGATCGGAATCTGCAGCGCTTAAATTTCATCAAAACATCTGTGCTGAATATCATTTGCAAACAAAATGGCAGGTCAAAATATCACATTAGTGCTATTTAAAAAAGAAATGAAGTGGTAAAGCTACAGCTCATGGAAATCTTTTGCTTTAGTGTCTGTCTGAGGAAAAGTAAATATTTCCAGGTGCCCTTACGAGCTTCTTAAAGCCAGAATGAGTAACTCAGTGATGCTCTTTACCAAAGAAGGGTGAAACTTTGCTTGGGAGATAAGACATTTTTATATTCTTCTGTACTGGGCAGTCTGCCTCAGATCTCATCAGGCATTTCCAAATAATAAATGGAAATCCCACACTCAAGTTCTTTAAGAAATTTCTGGCAACTCAGATTTACCAGATCATTCCATTACTAATAGAAAAAAAAATAGGGATAAATAATTACAGTTCAAAAATGTAGATTTGGCATTGGAAACATTAACTCAGATACAACATTATTTAGACAGAATATTCTATTGAGAAGTTTGTGTGATAACTGCACCACTGAGATTTATCTGAACATGCATCTGTTTTAGCTTTTAAGAGGACACACTCAAGATCACCTTTGCAGTTTGTTCAAACATCGAGCCCAAGTTCAGTGAGTTGTGCCGTGCTGGTATGTCTGTGCTGTGTTTAGCATACCACCAAACACCATGAGGATGGGCTGCCTGAAAGTATGCCGGTGACAGCTCTTGTGGAAGACAGAAAATAATGTAGACATATTCTGTGACACAGATATTTAGTTGGTGTAAAACTGTCATAGCCGTTGATTTCAACATATCTTTGACAATAAAGCCAATCCAGGAATTTCCCAGCATTGTTTCTGGTATTCTGTTTTGTGGTGCTCAGATGTTCACCACAAAATCCTGTGAACACCCTGGAGATAATTTCTCTTTTCTTCATCAAACATGTCATTCTTTGTTCCATGGTTTTCACAGTTCTCAATGAAAAAGAGAAAAATACCCTTTGAACCAGGTTCTAAACAGCCAAGAAATAACTAACAATGGAAAGGACTGTAGTCACCACAGGGAAAAAGCACTTCTGCTAACACTCCTAAAAGTCCCTTTACCATGTACTCCTACTTACTTTGTAATGATTGCATGTTTTCCCTTTGGGCCCACTAAAGTATTTAATTGCAATTACACTCATTTACATAGCAGATGAGGCTAATTGCTGGTATTAGTTACCAAATGTATGCTTGTATTGTGAGGGTAAAAAAATGCCCTACAGAAAAGAAAACGACTATGCCTCTAATTAAGGAGCTATGAGTCAAAGTGAGCTTGTTCGGAGATGTAAATATAGAATCAAGTGCTTTCAGAGTTCCGTAGTGCATTTTATTATAACACCAGTTCCCATATTCCAGAGGTAACACTGGCAGACCTCGGGGTAAATACAATGAACTATTCTCACTTTCTCAGGAGCAGGGATGATGGGCACCACAGAAAAGCTCAGAGAGATCTAGATTTCTAAATTTTTAATTAGAAATAATGGGAATGTCGTATTAATAAGGCCCTTTGTGTATAACAGATACACTGAACTTATTATTTTAAGCAGTCCCATAACCTTTTCTTTTGGCCTAATTCCCAGGAAAAGTTTTTTTGACTATTCAGGGCTCAAACAGTTGCACATCAATGGACTGCATTTTGCATGCAATTATACACAAGGACTTTTAAGATAATATACTACTAGAGTGAATGTGAGCAGCACTGGGCTAAGTGGAAACCCAGATGAATAACAACGGCAGTACTTGGCCCTGGAGAACATTACTAATATAAAAATTCTTTTAAGATTTGTATCTATGTATCTATCTAGAGAGAGAGAGAAAGAGAGAGAGGGCTAGTCCCGGATGGTGGAATGAAAATTTGTTAATTTTAGTTAGCTTCAGGAGGTCACAGTGAGAACAGAAGTGTGCCCATCAGTATCCCTTGGACAGGGTTGAAAAGCTCCCCATAAACATTTGAAAAATTAACACTTTATCAAACTGTGCCTTAATTTTTTCTTTTTCCTGGAAGTCTACCAAATCTTGACAGCAGTGAAGCTGTGGGTGTGCAGAAGCATTACATACCATATTTACTATTATCATTTTTAGGTAGTTTCCCATTAGTCTGCTATGTTTTGCTGATATTCAAAATTGAAGTTCTTTTGGTCTGGGGGCAGGGAACAGAGGCATCCTTTTCTCTGTGTTTATATATCACCTAAAACACTAGGAATTTGACTGGGGTTATGATATGAATACTTAATATGTGTTCTGGTAATAGAGATGAATATAAAAATAAATGAATAATGTGTGCTCAATTGATTTGGTTTCTTTCTGACTTTTCTTGGATTTATATCTCAATTTTCCCATCACTAAATCTAGGAATCATCACTGGTTGGAAAGTAGTTTACCAGGAGAATGAAGGGTTATGAACTTCAACAGACATCACAAAGCCACAACCATATATAGTTATACCTTCTCTGATCTACACCTCAGCTACAAAAAGCAAAAGTTACTATGGCATTTACTTTCTAAAAGAAACACTTCTTTAGATTTCTGCTAAGACTAAATTCACTTAAAACAAATCTCTAAATTTACCACTTTGGTTCCATCTTTGATTACAAACTGTTTCTGCTTCCCACCAAAAAATAATTGCCACTCCCCCCCAAAAAATAAATTTAATAATTCCAACCTCAAAACAGTGAGTAGTGAGTTTTACTTTCTGCTTTCTTTTATATTGCATAATGTAAACCCTGTGTAATATATTACCATTCTGATTTAGAAAGTCTTTATGTCATAAATGGCTGATATAAAAGATAATCTACCCCTCTTGTTTTAATAGTTACATTATTCCTAGATGTAGCTTTATACTAGCATTAGATTCACCAGTGTTTGGTTACCTACATAGGTCATTTCATAAAATGAGACTGGCTGTGAGCTACATTATCAGCCGCTCCCTATTTTCTTTTTGAAAAGATGAAAAAAAGTTTTAAACCACCCAAAATACATTCCATGGATACCAAAGCCTCTCCCTTCTGAGTGCCTATTCTCATTAAATATATACCTTTGTAGGACTAATCCCAAATGGTTTGATGACAGGGGTCATGCAAGTGTCATTTTTCAAACTTGTGTGAAAATCCATTTCAAGCCATCTTCCCCTCTTATATTTCACCTCATTTCTGGAGCACTCATGCAGCATAATTACTTAGCTAGAGCACAAAATGTAAACAGGACATCCTCTCAGATAGGAGATCCCAACATGTTGAAAAGTATATGCCTTAGTTCTTATTCAGTTCTGGAAACTATCCCAAGACTTCCACAAAAAGATACTGTTTCTGTTAATGTGGAACATAAACTTAGCCCTTAACATAAAACAAAACCAAACAACATCTGTCCTTACAGTTTGATTGTTTGTTCCATCCCAGTATAATTATTCTTGCATGACAGCAGCCCCTGCAGGCTATAGTCCTCGCTGACTCTACTTTGCCCTGAATGCATGCCCAGCATTAAATGATGAAATCACTGCATTAGAATTGCCAGTGAAGATTCATTTAGAAAGGCTTAGTGCTGCCGCACAGTCACATTTTTACCACTGTCTGGGAGTTTTTGTTTGGTTGTTTTTTTGTTTGTTTGTTTATTTTTGCATAGCATTTTACCAATCAAGCTGGACCAAGAAAGATTTGTTTCTCATAATCAAAGGTCTCTGAACAAATTCCCAGGGAAAAGCCATCAAGGTGGAAGGGATTAATTTTTACTCCTCGGTTCCTTTAAAGGAATAAGAAGGATTTCTTCTTAAGTTTGGTCATTATTTTAGGGCTTATTTGCAATTGTTCTCCCAAGTGGCAATAAAATCTTAAATCAGCATAAGAAAAAGGAAAGATGTTGTGCTCACTATACCCCTGCAGATTGTGTGGGGACAGTGGAAAGCCAAAACTGTCCATGTCCTGAAAGAAGCCGCATATTTTCTGTCATTGTGACCAAAATAATTCAAAGCAACCAATCTGCCACAACTTATGAACGCCTCAGGAAAGGAAGGTACACACCAGAGTGGTGTTACATCTCCAATCCTAACAACTTTTCTAATATTTTCCACAGACTTGGCACTAAAGCAATATATACTTTAATCCCATTCCTGAACTGGTATACCCCTGGCTGAACATTTAACTTTCTCCAGTTTCCGGATCTGCAGAACTCCCCTAGGGCAGTAGGTCTCTGTCATAGCCACAAGGCTGTCTCCTTCTCTTGAGAGGTATGTGATCCACTTGTCAGATCTAGATGGATGTGAAAACACCCTTTTTAAAACTTGGTGCCACAGGGATTACCAAAATCTAATAACCAGAAATATCTAGGAACAGATCTATCTTGTGTATTGTATGCATCCTCTTGGATCAAATCCTACCTCTGATCACACAAGCCTCGGGTAAAGTTAACATAGAAACACCCAACTGCAGATTATCATTGCTACCTGCTTTTCTGATCATGAAATCACAAATGTTTTCTGCTATAAACATCATAATGATCGTATTTGTAGCCCTTTACACTTACAATAACTTTTACTTTTTTCCATACAGTTCGCAAAATATGAAAGGAGTGACACCCTTTGGTTTGATGCTAAATGTGAAAGTTCACAGTTCATAATATCATTCTGTTTTCCATTGATAAGTTTGTCTTTTTTGAGCCCTATGTGGTTGGTAAGGTGCCTCTGCAAATCAAGGTACTCCTCCTATTCTGTACAGTATTTTTATTCTTAACTCTTCACACCTTCTGTGATCACAGAAGTTGTCATATATTAATTTTCTTTTAGAGATTAGTTGCACAAACATTTCAGGTGTAAAATTTAATGAAGTAAAATATAGTATTTTCAAACAGGGGGAAAATAAATAAATAAATAACACACAGTTGTCTTAGGATCAGTAACCTGATCTTAAAGTTTGCTTAAGTTTGAGCAAGAAAGAGTTCACTGAAACCAAAGCCAGATTCCCATGCAGTTTGTGTACCTGAGAATTTGCTTCAAAATAGGATGAGGCTTTTGTTAAAGCACCAAAATCTTCACTTTCCTTATAAAACTACACAATAGAAGACTTAATTCTAAAGATTTATGGCTCCTAGGCAGATTCCTTACAGTCACACCTTCCCTTTAGTAGGAGAGGCCCCGTGAGGAGAACAGAAGCTACAGCTCACAGCAAAAACAGACCATAGCCTCAGAAATCTTTGCCATCTATGTGCCAAAACCAGTTACTGCTTTTTTCTAACAGTTGCCAGAGTTAAACAATGAAGGTTATTAATTCAATTGCAGACTTTCTGAATGGCACGACTTCTGAAATCAGTCTCAATATCTTTACACTTGCAATAGAAAGAACACTGTCATGAGAGAGTGTTCCTCAGCTTTTGCTCTCCTCTATTTGTCCATCCTTAAAAGCAGATCTTAGGGTTTGTAGGACAGATGACCCAAAACCTGTAAATTGTAGCTTTTTCATTTCTATATTTCTCTGGGCTTATCTATTCTACATTGCTAATAGCTACTCTGTGATGGAGAACGAACAGAAAAGCACAGAGCTAGAAGTTAAAGATTTGGCATTATTAGCTTGAAATTAGTTGGTATCCTAAGTATCATTGTGCTTTTTAATGAGGATTTCTTTTTTGATCTTTAAAACTTGTTGCCTACCAGTTATATTATTGTGAGAATGAACCTAGTTGAAACACTCCTCTGTGTATATTAGTAATACCACACTCAAAATCAGCTGCTGTTTTAAAAGTGCTATTCATGAAAGAATAAAATAAAAGAGCAATTTGATTGATTGTTTGTTTAATCAAAGAGCCTAATTATTTTAAATTTCATGTTTTTAAGTTCTTTACATATCTGTCAAGTCTTCATCAAGGGAATTATCCCTGTCACATTTTTACTATGTTTTTGCTATCATTTTCATTGATTGGATCATCAAGAATTGGACGCAGAGCAAACAGCACTAGTAACATCTGAGCACCTTCTAATTAGCAGAAGAACCATACTCATTTTGGGTTTATGCCAAACATCTGAGAATTGGAAGTGAAAGGAGCTTTCCTTGAGAAGGCCTTCAGCAGCAGAAATCCCTTACAACCAATAACCCCGAGAGACGGAGTGCTAGCACGGACCCCTAAAGAGCATAGCATGATGTGTAAAGGGATGTAGGCAGGGCAGCCAGGGGACACGCTTATTCAGATGTCCCTCTTGCAACTTCCACCCGCAGAACTTCCATGGAACTCCCAGAGGTGATTAAACGTGCTTTTCTGTCGTACATCCCCTCAGGAGGACAGCTGCGGAAATGTCTCCTCCCCTCTGTAAAATGAATCACCCCTGGATAGAGTGGGTGTAGCTGTTTGTACATCTCTTATCACACTAAGGATGTGCTAATATCTTGACCTGCAAACCAGAGGACCACCCAAGCCTTTAGCAGCTAAACTTAAATGATTCAGTTATGATTTATGTTGGGAGGTTTCCTCTGAGATATATTCACCCTTGAAGGACTGAAGAAAGCACATAAATTTGCCTGTTTCATCTAGAACTGGAAGAAGGGGATCAAATACATTGTCAAAAGCTCTTAACAAGGAGTGTGATAGTTCAAGGCATAGTCTCCTAGGTGCCACACTTAGATGAAGTCTGAAAAGGACACAGCATAATGCATAATCACTTGACTTGAGAGAAAGATTAAAGACTCAAAAATAGAAGTAAAGAAGAGGCCACTTGTAAAGCCTGGGAAGGAAAATCAGTCCTGGCAAGAAGAGTTTGTATGTCTAGACTGTTTCCCCTTAGTACAATCTTCGAGACAAGCAAATGCTATGGAGTCTAAATCCTCTTCCTTGCCAACCAAAATTTTCTCTTTGGAGATCAGCACCCAAGTCAGACAAAAGCCTTACGTTTTGACTAAAAGTATTGACATAACCTTCTGAAGAGGAAATTGTTGGAATGAAATTGATAAAAATATCCTAGGGAAAAAAAAAAAAAAAAAGCTAAAATTATTTCTGTTTTGCTCTCCCTTTAAGATCATGAGGGTTGCTTCTCACAGCTAAGGGTATATGCAAAAAGCCAGAGCAGAAAGGCAGCAACAGAGTCACTGAAAAGTTCTCATCATACACACTGTTTCTGTTTGAATCCAACGATATAAAAAATAAACTGTAACTGCTTGCAAGAAGTAATATGAACCTATAATTTAGGATATTGCAGTAAGATGTATGCTCAGAGTGTAAAAAGTTTACATCACAGCTAACAGGTATTTCTCCAGGATCTAGCAGCTTATATGGTCAGCTAAAAGGAATGTGAAAACCAGGAGTAACTTATGTCTTCTGATGATTCCCAGGAATACTAATTACATTGCATCTTAGTACAGTTATTTTACACAAATGGCTGAAAGGCATCTTTTTTGTACACCATATTATATCTGAAGAAAAGCAGAGGGTCTCTTTCCCCTTAATGAAACAAAACTAGCAGTCAGAAGTCCAAAGAGTCACTCCATATTCCCACTGCTACCAAATGAATGAGAAATGTTAACACACCACTCTAAAGGGAAATCAAGATTCATAAGGATTTGTTATGTACAAAGCAGCAATTTCCTCACAATTTGCCTGCTTATCACAAGACCCCTGTTAAAACTCAACTCCAATAGTCTAACACATGTGGAGGGAACAGGGTTTACAGAATTTTCAAGCACTCAGAGACAGCTAAAGTCCTTAGGAGCCGTAGGGCTTCCATGTCCTGAAAATTGGTCACTGATAGCGCAAACCTCTATTGGTCATGGAACCTGCTTATCAGGCATTCAGAAGATGACAAATTCAAACGAACTCAGAACATCTGGACCACTTCCTTCTCCCTTAAATATAAGCTTTTTAATGTACCTTTTTAACCAAAAAGCTTTGAGAAAGAGCTAGATCTTGCCTGGTACCCAAGGTACATTTCCAATGAAAACAGATAATAGTTGCAAAGTAGAAGACGGCTTTTTGACAAAGCCTTGAAAACATATTATCTTGATTAAACAAAGGGAAATCTGTTACATCAGTAGCTCCTAAGAGATATCCAGGATCAACAGGTCAGATCACCCTTGTACCCTCTTTAAGAATACACAGCCTGAATGGCTTTTCCTCTTGACTGCACCCAATCCACATTCAGTATGCTACAGAGGTTTGTACAAAAAGGTCTCTGTTATCTGTGCTGCTCATTATGTGAGTGGATGATAAGGCAAAAAAGCTGGCCATCTTACTGCCCAATGTTTGCCTTTGGCCTCTACAGCCATTTAGCTGCCCGAGGAAAATGATGCACCTGTCCTGAATCCACTTGGAGCTGCCAGTGTACAGTAAGAGAAAAAGGCCCAAAGCGTCAAAGAGCAATGCCAGATGGGCTCCGGCAGGTCCTCCTGGACTAGTGTAAGATTTCACCCACAGATGACTCCTCTACTCTGCTAGAGCCTACAGTAGCCCCTGTAAAGGAGTCAGCAAAAAGCAGTATCTACCCACAGCTCAGCTCATGTACATCTTGGCAACCTTTTCTGGTGCCCATGCTAACACATGGACATATATACATCTCTTAACATCTTCAGTTCCTAACCTCCTGCAGGAATAGGGAACAGACAGCCAGGGGTGATGACATAGAAATTATCATAGCAAGAATGGACAGAGCTTGTCTGACAAAACCCTAGGAGTAAGGTTGCTATCTGGGAATTCTGCAGTGGCACGGGGAAAGTTGTCTGTGACCTAATCGGTTGTGTGTTTTTTTTTTTTGCACATCTGTTATACCACATTCATAGATGCAATAAAGTAAATATGGTTCTGGAGAAGGAAAGAAAGGGACAGAAATGGAGAGAGAAATAGAGAGGGAGGGAGGGAAGAAAAAAGGGAGGGAAGGAGGGAGAGAGGGAAAGAAGAAGGGAGGAAAGGGGGGGCAGGGAGAGGGGGACAGAGAGAAATGCATATTATCAAGTATATACAGTAATGCAGGATTATGTAATCATTTCAATAACTTCCCTACCCAGGAGATCAGGAGTGTCATGATTACTTTCCTAGCCTGGTAATATTTTACTTGAAAAGGGAAAAAAATGCATTTTTCCAAGTGGTCACAGGATTCTCAGGGAATATTGTCTTAAGTTATATGTACATCCCCACATCTATGTAAAATGTAATTTTAAAAACTATTCTGTTCCCCAGCCCATTGGTAGACGGAAGGAAGGAAAGAGATCAGTGGAGAGGAATGTTTAAATAGCTTCTTGTTTTTCACTCACAGGACAGATGGCGTGCAAACTAATGAAAAATAAAACCCCAACTGACATTGTATAGCAGCTGTGTGGAGTGTCAACTATAGGAAGAAATGTGGCCCACTGGATAGACTGTTTTACTAGAAATGAAGGAACTCAGGTTTCAAAACTGGAAGATTCCTATTCCCAAAATGCCTGTGTGTTTGTAAGGAAATTCTCTGTGCCTCAGTTTCTTCATCTATAGAATACAAACAATTAGATGTTTTACTTTATGAAGGAAATAACAAAGAAAAATTATATGAACTATTAAAAACACAAAACATTTTACTTTATTAATGAGCGATCACAGTGCTTAAATGAAGAAAACTGATCTTTTTCATTACCCTAGAATTTTTTTTTTCAGTGATCAGAATTATTATGTTTTGATACTGTTAATAAGCCTAAGATTTTACTCACAACTCAGATGAATTGAGATTCACAAAGTTCAAGGTACTGCCTTGAAACAAGAAGAGTCTATGAGTTCTTACTCATTTCCTGGGAAGAGCTTTACAATTTTTTTTCTAGAAGGCTGAATTTTTCCTCTTTACATATTTTTGGTTTGCAAAAATAGCTTGTGTAATGTGGTTGACCTTATTTTCTTAATTTGCTGTGCTAGTACTATTCTCTTCAGCCTATGCCATCAAATGCCAATCTTTTCTGCTTTTAAGATGGTTTTATATTCTTTCTTTCTTCCTTTTTTTTTTTTTTTTTTTTGATGATGTTCTTCAGACTCAGTCATTGTCTTGAACTCTTGGGAAGAGTTCCTGTAATCCCTATGATCACAATTTAGTCTGGAAAGACACAGTTTGCTTTCTACTCAGATAAGTCAGAACACAACAAAATTGATGTGATTTATGTCAGTGTCCAAAGGATCAGAGCTAGCTGCAGGGGTTACCTTGATTTTGATCTGTTACATTTTTTTCAGAACAGAGCAGGAAGAATCTCTCCCACAGCCACTACATTTTTTTTTCCTATCAGGCCCTTATGAAAAAGCCACATTAAATTTTCAGAGTAGCACTGAAGATAACATTGTGCCTTTCTTGATGCTTTGGAGGCTATCAGCTTTGAAAGGAAGCATGCACAAGTTTAAAGTTGCAATGATTGTGTTCGACTACTGCCTCTTTGATATACCAGATCTTCTGTTTATCCACTGTATTTGTGAGGGTGGGGAGGAAACACGGCTGTGATATGATTCAAGATGGTAAATATCAAAGAGTTAGAGGTTTCCTCCTGTATTTTCAAATTCTCTCTTTTCTCTAAGAGACTTCGTGACTGATTCTCTACTGCCTGGGTGGGGATTTACACCTGAATGAAACAACACCTGTGCTATAGCCTTCTCACAGACACTACTGTGTATCTACTTCACTTAGCATAGCCTTTTTGTTTAGTAATCTAAGGAAGCAGTTAATTTCCCCTGAATATAGCACTTAAAGAGCGATGATGAAGTTTACAGTGTTTCTATGCTGTGAAAGACTTGTGCTATAAATTAAATCCTTATTAACTAAATCGACTAGTATGTTGGTGACACAAAGGGACATGTTATCTTACAATGGTATTAGTGATAAAACACACAATAACATAGACACCTTCCTAAAAATAACAAGTGAAATAATAAATCACATATCATATTAACAATATTTAAGACTGACTAAGAATAGAAATGGTGCTGGCCATGTATGTATTTGTAAACTACATGTGACGCCAGAGCAGTTAAAATAACTGAAGAAAACTTGTTTATTGCTGCAGTAGTTGTGGAAGTGATGAAGTGATGCAAATGCAATGTTTATCATACTGAACACATTAGAAGTTATGATTGTGCAGGAACATTTCTCAGTTAAATGGTATGTGTTGGAGAAAACACAGCACCAAACAACAAAGAAAGGAATATATTTTGTTCCATCATCCTTTTCTGTTCTGTTTCTTCTTTTGAACAAGATCCCCAATGTAGCCCAGAGGATACTTTATTTATGTCCCTGCAGTTCAAGGCCCACAAACCAATTCATTATGTTCCTGCCTTGTCTCATCTGCTGTAAATGAATGACCCCTCCTGCAATTTTCTGAAGTCTGTTTGCCTTTATGTAGATTAATGCAATAAATACATGTGTGTAAATGTGTGTGAAAAAAAATCACTTATGGAGTACATTGTGCTATGTTCCACGGCCAGCTCAATCCAGAATCCATAATTTAGCGTTCAGTAAATACAAATAGCTCTCCAATACCACAAGGAAATGTTGTGTCTGTGTTCTATTAAGAGTTGTATCAATTTTTTGACTTAAACGCTATAAATTAGATATTAGCTTACACTGCCTTTTGGATGCAATAACTCAAATCAGATTTATAGCTTCATGTTACATATATATTACCACCACCTGTACATGATAAGATTGGAAAGTCTGAAATAAAGAAGTATACCTGGATTTATTTGGTTCTCTTCATTGATGATTTGCACTAGAAGCAAATGGTATACAATTACAAGTCTTTGCATCTTACAGTTGAATGTGTTTTGTCAGTAGTTATGTAAAAAAAAAAAAAGTTTTTGAAAAGGGTAAATATAAAGACTGTGACTTCAATTCCATACACAAAAAAAATAAAAAAAAAATCACAAACTAATATTGAAGGAAAGTTTAATCACATGACCTTTTTTGCAAGCACAGGAAAATTCTGACCAGCACAAGTAAACTCTCTGGCTTGAGTGGAATGAGTTAAGTTTCTAGGTATTTAACACGTCCAGATTCAGGTTCATATTCAGCTGTTTTATTTATTGGCTGGTGAGCAGTAATGCTCATCATATCAACACAAACAAACAAATGGGGTGGATTCCTGCCAATCTTCAACATCTTTACAGTTTTAGTTAAGAAAACAAACAATAACAACCAAAAAGAGGCTGGTTTTTTTTTGAATTGTTTTTGAAGTCTTTCACATCCCTGTTTGAAACATAGCAATTAAGATCTTGTTTTGTATATATTTTCCATACCCAGCTTAGGCACTTTTATGAGTAAAAAGCTGGCAGAAACTTATGAATTTATAGAAAAGAATGGTACAGCATGTGTAAAGAAGTGAAATAAGAACCCCTTAACAATTTCAGCTATGTCTGTTCCAGAAATTCAGTTCTTTGCTATCAGTTTTGATAAGCAGCCTTCCTCACCGATGAGGCTATAAGATGATAATGTCATTCAATAACTCTCACACCCTTTCCTGCTATTTGTCCAGTGCAGGAAACTAAAGGTTTTCTTGTCGTGTGGACACAGAGGAAATATCCAGCAACCAAATACTGACCCTTGCATGCAAACAGGTCCATATCCTATTTCCGCCTGACAACTTCCTTCCTGCCTGCTAGGAACAAATCTACTCTTCATTTTTTCCGGAGTTCTTTATACAGGCTACTCAGAAAGCCCTTGGGTAGGGACAAACATTTTATTAATGTAAACTTCATCTAACAGCTGGATACTTAGGGCAGTCAGGCCCAAATTTACAGTAGAGAATTGTTTGCTTATTTTAACTATAGTGTTGCTGCAGCTGAGTCACTAAATGCCCTGTGCCAGGGAGTAATAAAAAGAGTTTACTGAGATGTCTGGCGTCAGTTTGACGAAGACATATTTGCATTTCAGACATTTTGGTGAAGACTAAACTTAGGTAAGATTAATCTTATTGTGTCTTTCCACTGCATTTCTCTGCATCAGCCAGAAAGTGGAAGCCTTTCTCTGACCATGAAGAATGGGGGTTTTATCTCCTGCCTGACTTCATTAAAGCAGTCACTAAGACATAAACTGTCTCCTGAGTGATGTTACAGATAACAAGCAACAAAACAGCCAACTAACAGCTGACAGTTGACAGCAGAGAACCAATTTCATAGGACTATATCTTTTCTTATATTTATTTATTTATTTATTAATTTTCCTGGGATCATGTATGTTATTTATCCTTTGCACAAAATCATGATTTGAGGACGTAAAAGGAAAGCATAGACCATGATCTGTTTTGTTCCCAACATTGCATTACCTGAGAAATGTCCAATGGCATTACATAAACATGTCCTTCTGTGCAGTCGGAAGAATTCCACAAGTTAATAATGGGCTCGGCAAGAAATTCCCTCTCAATCAGGTGATTAGCCTTGCAGAGCTGTGTGACTGTGATCAAGCTACTTTTCATTTTAAAGATTGTTCATTTACACTTAGCTTGGGAATTGTTCATTATGCCACACCTCACTGTACTGCTCTATCTCTGCCAGATGGCACCTTTCAGTGAAATTGGTATGTTTGTTTGTGTGTGTTTCTTACATTAGAAAATGGGACCAGCTTCTTCTGTATTCCCATTTAAAACTTAAGAGTAACTAAACAGTAGTCAGCAGAGTGCAGAGTGCAGCCGTGAGCAACCTGTACAGCCAGAAAGTTTTGAAGTGTACCCCAAAGTCTCTGAGAATATCACAGAATCAAAGAATCACAGAACTGTAGGGCTTGGAAGGGACCTCAAGAGATCATCAGGTCCAATCCCCTGCCACAGCAGGTTCCCTAGAGCAGGTTGCCCAGGTAGGCGTCCAGACAGGCCTTGAATATCTCCAGAGAAGGAGACTCCACAACCTCCCTGGGCAGCCTGTTCCAGTGCTTCGTCACCCTCATATGTCCTCATTTGGTAGGAATATAGGACTGTCAGTCTGAAAGAAACCCAAATTATCATTGATAAACATTGTGGAGAAAGGGGAGAGAAAAAGAGAAAAAGAGAAAATGAGAAAGAGAGAATCAGCAAAAGAGAGAGGGAAATGTTATATTCAAAAGTAAAGGCCATTCATTAATATCAAAAGTTACATTACAAATGTGAATGGTACACAACATAGATGATTAAAATAATATCAATAGAAGATATTTTATGTGATGATAAATAGTTTTTAGAAACATTTTATTTGTTGGTTGAATTTTACAAGTATTTATAATAATTATTTATAATAATTTAATCATATTTCCTCCATAAATATTTATGAATAGAACCTTAATATTAAGTATGTAATCTATTTTAAAGTATAGCAGCAACCTTGTATAAGTGTGTCCTTCTTGTACTCACTGTAAATATCTCCCATAGATTAATCTAAAATTAGGAGATGTTATGTTGTATTGAATTATGAACTAATAATCAGATAAAAATTGCTGAAAATACTGAAATGCATAAATCAGTTATCCACAAGATTACCAACTGGTATTAAAAATGAAATTGCAAAAGTATTATACTTTAATTATTTGCATCAACGATTATTATAAATTTTCAGCTGTCTTAGAATTATCAAAAGTGAAATAAATGAGCAGTTTTGCATACGGGAGTTACCCAGAGTAAGAATTATCTGTTTATGCATTCACTTTTAAAAACATTTACTATTAAAAGTACCTGCCAATTCCATACAACTGATTTCTGCTCTAGTTTCTACATATTTTACCAAAGGTCAGATAGGCTGCGTATGAAGTTTATTTTTTTTTTCCCAGTGTCACAGACATTTGAATGTTTCACTGTCCTTAAAACCACTAAACTTGTATATTTTTCTTTAAAAAAAAAGAACCGTTCAGGCCTGAGCACACCACCAGGCCTCACAGGCCTGCCCACCACGGCCCTGCCCAGGAAGGAGCCCGCTGCAGCTCCGGCCTGTTTGCCTGCCCCGGGCCTACCTCCAGTTGGGGCCTGCCAGCCCTCAGGCCTGTCTCCTCGGTGGGCTTCCCAGTCCCCTGTCACGGCTCCATCTTGCCTTGTGCTCCTGCCTGGGGGCTGTGGATGGACCCTGGTCCTAGTTATCTCCTCACCATGCCGAGGGGCTGCTGAAAGGCCCTGTTAGCACCTTCAGCTCTGCCCTGAGGGTGAGGTCACAGCCCACAAGGGGGTCACCCTTGGCTCCTGGCTCCATGTCCCTTACTGCTGCCTGGCAATTGCTCTGAATTATGAATGGAGGCAGAGATAGAAATTTAATTTCATGAATGAGATTATTCAGCAGTACTAGAACATTAAGCATAAAAAATTGAAAGCCAGTACTTTTCACATATATCTTTACAGCTAGGCTGTGGAAATCACAAACGGAAGAAACTCAAACAGAAGAAACTCTTGGCTTAAAAAAGGAGATGACATTTGTATGGACAATAAGAATATGTAGCTATACAGTTGCTATGAAAAAAAAAAAAAAGGAAAGAAAAAAAAGTGTTAAATATGATTATTCAGAGTTTAACACAACCTCTGTATGAGATATTAAATACACCCTCTGCATAAAGTTCTTCATTCATATGGAAGATAAAACACTGAAAATAGCTTCTTGGACTGAACAAGCTCCAATTCTGAGTTGTTTTAACAATTACTGTGTCCAGTGTTTTTCAGTAGATGTCTTTCTAACAAGAACATAATGAAGGCAAATAGTTTTTTCAGTTATGGCTGAATAGTTTGAAATAGCCTCCTAGGTTAAAACACTAACCTTACATCAGGTTAACCCTTGTTCCTTAGTGAGACAGCTATGGTGTCAAATTCTAGTCCATGTACAGTAGTACTGTGCGTAAAGTCATACTAATAATTCATGCTAGTCGATTTTGAACCTTAGAACTTACACATTAAATTTTTGTTGGATCTACTTTCCAGGTTCAAATTCTCCTGAACATAAAGGAAATCTGTTTGTCCTTGTTCCCCTGCTCTTAAAGGGGAAGGAAAAGATAGAAGTTGCTGGGAAAAACCCATATGTTAGATTCTGATGCAGGATGGAGGCCAGTAGTATTTTTTAGCATTGAATTATCTCATCCAGCCTTGTTCTTCTTTAAGCACCTTAGCCACTCTGGACTTTTGAAGCTCTAAAATTAGAACCAAAATAAACTATTTCTAAAATGCTAAGTATTTATTTCAAACACACTTCTATATCTACAAAGAATTTCAGAATGAGCAGCGTGTATTAATATAATTTTCTTCAGTAGACTGAGGTGGATTCAAGTTTGCAAACTATATTGACTATTCAGAGGACACATAGCAGTTCCTCCCTTGCACTCTGAGTTACTTGCAAGTTTTTGTGTTGCCATATCATTCCAAGTAATGGACTAGACAGAATTACAGCTGACAAACAGGCTAGGAGCACCTCTAGGCATAGGCAGTACAGAGAAATCTGTTAATCATGATACTGCAAGAACTAGGGATGAAATCCTGCCCCTTTTGAACCCAGTGGAAAAGTTTTCATCATTCGGGTTAGGATTTCTCCCCAGTAGTTTATGCATCACTACTACTACATGAATCTTCTCAAAAGGTAGGTTGACCATATTTAAACTGCATTTTTTATTGTTGTTCTTTAAAATCCATGAGCAAAAACCATGTGGCTGTGTAGTCTGACTTAAAAAATAATCAACACTTTTAACTCAAGTTTTCTTGTTCTGTAAAATGCCCCTTTGAAATTATTAAAAATAAGCTCCAAAAAGAAAACCTGCCCCTACATTATTTAATAGCACTTCATTTTTTTTTCCATGTTCTGATCCTCCTCTTAGGGTTCTAAAAGATGGAATTGCTACTGATGCAGTTGGTAGCTTCATACCACTGCCAAACTACTGGACACAGTCAGACCTGTTGAAATTAAAATTATAAACTTCAAATAACTTTTTAAAATTTGTTTTAAAGGAATGTAAAAATGCTACTATTTTTTTCACTCATAGCTAAATATAAGTTATATATATATACCTAACTAAAACTTCCTATTTTTCTTTGGCTTGTGTAAGCCCGAAAGTGGAGAAAATTATAGAGGGAATTCAGACTGAGATTTGTTGATTATTTTTTTTTTCAAAAAAGCAATAGCAATGAACAAAAAATCACCTTAAGAGATATGTGTAAAAAACCAAACTAAGTAATGATTTAAAAATATATATATATTGTGAGATTCTGTATATAAAGTGCAATTTATGAACAAGACATAACTATTGAAAAATACTGTCTTGTCCATGAATCCAAATGATATGAAGATAGCTAATTATTGCCAAGGGCCTTTTTCCCTTTATGTCTGCAAAGGGAAAGGCACAATGGCAGTAAAACTTAATAGTTAGCTTTTTTTTTTTTCCTTTTTTTTTTTTTCTAGAACAGAAGAAAGTACCATTGATAGTTTCACCTACTTTTTCAGTTGCATAAAATAATCTTAAATTCCTATTTAAATTGTTGATGTGTTTGAACAGCTGTTGACTTTCACCATAGAGGTAGTTGCTTTTCAGCATTAAACTCTGGAGACTTACAAGTAGAATGCAATGTGTATATACTTCTATTACTGCTCATCACTATCACTTTATCACTTATGTACAGTAATAACAGTTAATATTTATGTTGGGGTTGTGCCTAGAGGAATCAGTCAGATGATGGCAACAGTAAAATAATATAGATAGTAAGTACATAGCTTTTACTCAAACAAAGTGCAACTCAGATAACATTCAGAAATCTGTTGTTTTCATGATACCTCTATGCACTTTGTGACAGTAAAAGAACAGAATTAGCATGTATTTTGCTATTTATAAAGTAAAGCTCTACAGTGTATAGAACAGAGATGCAATTATCTCTTCTGTCAAGTTTAAGAGTCTGCTCACAATTGTCAAAAGGCATCATACTTTGGGATTTAGTGTTGCTCAGGAGAAAACCCGGGATTGTTTGCGGCAGGTTTTATTCATGCTTAAGGATAATAATAAGTAACAATAACAATAACAATAACAAAACAATAATAATAATAATAATGATAAATAAATAAAAGAATTAGCCCCAGTGCTTAATTTAGACAAGAAACTGCTTCTACAACATCATTACATCTTAATGTTACATAACCATCATTTAATGGAAGAAGATAAATGACAGAAAAATTCTTTTCTGTATTCTGTATTACATTGTAATTCTAGACATTAATATGATCTTTGAAAACAAAATTGTAAATCATTAAGTCTTATACAAGGATGAATACATTTATAAGTGAAAATATTACTGAAATAAATTGCTGCTTTGAAGTAAAACAAAGTTAAATTCCCTGTACAATTTTGTGTTCCAAGGTTTTCCTAGAATTTAAGATTGACAAGTCACGATTCCACTCTGTCTTTCTGATACTATTACTGGTTTTAATATACTTCCCACTGGCATACACCCCAAGTTAGAACTGTGCATTTACAGAAGTTTTCTATGTTTCTATTTGGCAAAGTCATAGTTGTCATCATAATTCAGCCCTTACATACGTATTGTCCATACATTTTGCAAATATAATTTCTTATTTCAGACTTAACAATTTTTTTTCTTTCTGGCCTTCACATCCATACTTGTCTCATATCAACAGAGGACACTGATGTTAAACATTTCAATTACTCTGACTACCTCACTAATTTTAATACATCTGCTGGCTGCCACATCTGCTGGGTAAAAGTTTTAACATTTTTAAGGTCTTTCATGCTTCAATATTTCTCCCCTTTTATTTCCTTTTATCCATGACTGTTGCTGTACTTATGCAGTGCCTTCCTAAGTATGTAAGTTTTCCCTAAAAGACTTTTAAATAATTATCAATATGATATAGCCAGGCTGAGTACCATCAGGAAATAAATTGGCTAAAGAAATTATTTCCTTAGTTAATAACAGAATAATCTTAAACAGAATAACTCAAACTTTTCCTCACTCTTGTTTGACAGTCACCTTTATCTGGGTATCTTTCTTGGTTATGTAAACTTATATTAACAAAAACCACCAGCTTTAGTATTAAGGTTCATAAATGTTGAAAGAAACTCATCTCTTAACAAAATATTAAGTGTTTAGTTGTGAAAATAGCTATTTTTGCATTTCCAGAACTTTACTTTGCCCCATATTATTCAGATACGTTAGTGAACAAGCATGTTAGTGATGGGACTTCCCATTCATCTCTCTCCTATTTTTTAAAAACAAACAAATAAATAAATAAATAAATACCTAAAAAATATAGAACTTGCATCCAGGCTGTCAGATAGCATTAATTCTGTAGTTTGTACTTAGAGTGAAGCAGACAGGTTTGTCTGTATCTAAAATGAAGTCTGTCTCAAACTGTCTGAGGTATGAAAGATGAGTAAGAGAAGCTTGCCCATATCTACCCTGTACATAAAATAAATAAATAAATAAATAAACAAACAAAAAAATAAATACATAAGATCCAATTTCTTTATGGAGGATATTAATCTATTTCAAATGAATATCCCATTTTTTTAGAGAAGTGGGAAGTGGGAACAAAATTGTTTATAACAAAATTGATTATAATATTAAAATACGTACACTGTATACAGATATATATTATAAAATTTGTGCATAGTGTTTGCATAACAATAAAATAACTATCAGTACTTTTTCCTAAAAGTACCAAGCATATTTACAGGGCAATAAGCTTGTCCTGTAAACCCAATGATTCACACTAGCACTGAATTGGGGCCACAGAATGATTCATGTAGCAGAATTTTGCAGGAGTGTCCAAAAATTATAATAAAGAATAAAATAAAGAATACTCTTAAAAATTCTCTTTGGCAAACACATTCATTTCAATGATAAAGACAAGAATTTTTAACTCAGCTTAATGAAATTTGATAAAAATATTTTCTGTATTGACTTTGTACTACAGAAATTATCAGTAAGCAATCTTTATTCCTCTTGAACTGAAAGAAAATGAAGTTCTGAATCGCAGAGATAAAAAATGAATTTCTGGCACACGTGCAAAGTTATTTATTTTTATGGATGACATGATTAGATTCAACACCCACAAACAATGAGAATACATTTCAATACATTCTCTGTACTGCTTAGGTCATGGAGTCAATCATAAACATTAACTGAAACAAAACATTTCTTGGGTAAACCAAAGGAATTACCACTGAAATAACATAAGCAGCAGAAGAAAGCTTGGATTCTTTCCACACTAATGTCTGATTATGTGGAACAATGTCAAGAGCTCAATAGAGTGGTTGTCCAACTAGTGCTTCTGTCCAATTTTCTTTTCTCAAAAAATATTTAAGAGTAACTGGACCAGTTAACATTACAGAAAATTCAGCACTTTATAGGATCACGTCCTTTATTCATTGTAGAGTTTTGATAGCTTTTAGAGACTTTCAGGGATGATGGGAAATTCCATACAGTCGTCATTAACAGACTGCTGTACTGTCATACAACAAACATATTGAACTGGCAGAACAGCAGACCTACAGGGTTCACAAGGAATGCTACAGGGCTGAAGGCCTACCACTGGTAGCTCTACAGAAAATGGTACTGGCACCATATTCTTTACAGCTGTATAAGCTGGAATTAAAGATGTTTACAGCCTGACTGCCTTTAAATTCAACCAGCATATGAAGATGTATCTCTTCAACAGCCATCAGCTTTCAGGCATGACTTTCAGATACCTGGTCTCTTATCAGAATCAGTTTTGCACAAAGACCAGTATTGTTTATGTGTACTTTCTGGAAGTGGGGAGAGATGGTTTGGGATTGCAAAGAAAGTTCACTTTTGCTTGTGTGGACCACTTTTATATGAGCTACTATCAGATAAGTAGACAAGAAGTGTCAGAAGCCGTGGAACACTGTGTTCAGGTGACACAATCAATCATCCATCTATGCTGTTCCTGCTCATTTTATGGTATGTAAGCAATGGAACCTGACTGGTGTGAGAAGATCTGCGCTTATATCTGTCATGTCATTGTTGGCTATAAGAGATCTTGTTCAGAAGAAGTATAAGCTCTGGAAGGAATCTTAACCACTAAGTATATCTGTTTTAATTTTTTAAGAAAGTATCTTCCACTGCCTAAACAGCCTGATGCTAACCATTTATGATTGAGTACTATTCTAGCTGTCAATATAAGCAGGGGTAGCCTGCAGTGCCATTAAAGAAATCCACAAAGATAAATCATATGTTCTTAAGCATGTAAGTGAAAATGTATGGTTGAAATGTTTTTATACACAGGTTAGAGAATGCAATCAGAAATAAAACTACCTATGTCTGCTCACCTTTCATGTCAGTATCTTTCTGAAGGGTTTTTTTGAATCACTAGGGGAATTCTTCAGAAGAACCACTCTTTTAAGAATCAGATTTATTACACAGTAGGATTCTTCTATATGCGAAGATTTCTTTTGCCTACACTTCTTCCCAAGGGCTTCTGGTGAAGAAATGACCATTTAATCTGCTATACATGTTACATAGGAATCAAAGAAAAAAGGTGCATAAGTTGCAAATGTGTAATGTAATGTCCCTGCAGCTTTAAGATGGGCAATGTTGCTCACGTACGTGTCCCAGAAAGAGAAGTAACGTTTGGTTTGTGTCCTTTTCTGGATGATTTGCATCATCTAAAGAGATCTGAATGAATCCGTTCTCTTGTATTCCAAACATGTTAATTCATCCGTACAATGCAGTGTTTAAGCAACTCACTCCTGCACTTCATTTCTTTATTAATACCTCTAATACATTATAAAACAAAAATGAATGTTTAACATAGTATGCCCGAGGTTTTTGGAAAAAGGTTGAAAAAATCAGTAATGCAAGAGTTCTAGGAATTTGCTTTAGAAAATATATTTCTTCTGTGGCTTTGGTTAGGAAAAAAAATCAGTATGATCTGTTCTTTTGAGAGTCCTATGCACACAATAAACACTTCCTTTACTAATACAACTTGTCACTCATCTTTTGTCCTGATAGGAGACACAGCTTATTTTTGCTAACTTCATTAAACCTATGAATCTGAAATAACTACTTTAAGAAACTGAACTACTGTGTCAACTTTAGTAGTCAGTGAAGCCATAGTGCAGTACCAGTGTATGGCAAGTGTAAGAGTTTACAAGACACCCTGGAACATTCTTTGGGACCACACAAGCTTCTGAAATCAACTGCATGGATCATTTCTGAGTCTTCTGAGAGTGCAAGATGCAGAATGCTTCAAAAGACAACTGCTTTTTGTATGGTCACATTTTATTCTCTCTCAATGAAAGTCATTATTGACATACACATGGACAGAAATTACTGAATATTTCCAATCATCTCTTTTATTCAGGTTGCTCCAATCTGTCAAATACTCAACATTGTAAAACTGTTCCTTATCTATTGATGAAAGTTTTATGATACCTGATTATTGTATTATAGCTACTAAGATAAGGAAAACAAGTAACATCTTTTGTTGGCTGATGCCTGAAGGTTAAAACACTCATAACTGTAGAATGATTCAAGGTATGCTGTCATGCTACCTCTGACTGATCTCAAAGGCAGCACATACATACTCCAAAATCGTTCTTCATACTGTTTATAGAATCCATTCGGACATTATGATAGACACCTTCGTAACATATTCAATGATTGTAAAGATGATGTCTTGTAACATTGAAAGTATTAGCACAAATAAAACCACCACAAGATAGGGTGAATGTTGCATGGTCATCATTGCTTTTCTTTAAATTTTTAAATAACTCCCATAATATTTATGTACAAGAAATAGCTTCCATTGATTTTGAAAAAAAATAACAGGAAAGGGAAGCAAAATCGAAACTGTTTTCTCTGAAATTCCACACAGCAGATAATAAAAAACAACAACAAACTACAGCAGAGAAATTCTTCAATGTCTCACAATAAATAGAATAGTATATGCTATTCAATTTAAATTATTCATTTGGTGTTATGATAGCTACCAAAATCAGTTAAGTCAAATTCTACAAGTTTCTCCATCATTGTCTAGATGCACACTTCTAAATTTTGCTTCTCACCGTGATGTATTTCACTTATAATACTCACCAAGACTATCTTAAGTAATTTTTAAAATAATGATGTTACTATTATTTACAAAGAAGATACATGCACTTTAGTTTTCTGTCAACATCAACAAATAATAGAATAAGAGGACATAATTAGACTGAAGAGGACATTAAGTACGCAGATCTAATATTGCTTAACACAGTTACTTGCCTGAAATATTAAAAAATGTGAAAATTGGTGAGTGAGATCAGCTAGGCATAGATCAGCTGTTATGTCTGTAAGGTAGAAGCATAAGTAAAATCTTATCTCTACAGTTTTATTGTTATCATGACTACATCTTGAGGATAAATATTGTAACTTGCATAATATCTCCCTAAAAATAAATAAATAAATAAATAAATAAATAATGAATACACGTCCTGTAAAAAGAATATATGATACTTCTTTCACATTTCTTTCACACATTTACAATTTTGTAACAGGTATCATTTGGGTTCAAGCAAAACTCTTAATAAGATACTGAATAAGAATATATCAGGATTATTGGTTTATTTTTTCTTGTGTTCGTGGTAAATTTGTCAATAATTACAGATGTTCTGCAACTCAGAATGATATGAGATTCAAATATATGAATTTTCACTTAGTAAGAGTACATTTATGTTACCCAATTCTACTATTCTCGTTAGGAATCTTTTCTATTTATAATGCAGGTTCCTAATATTAGAGTCTGACTCAAATTGATAGTGAAATAAATGATTAACCTAAGGTAAAAACGTGATTTAGGATTTCAATTCCTAGACTAAATAAATAATCTCCTTTTTGTATAAAACTGTGTACAAATCCATGACCAATAATATTTTTTGTATGTAAAATTATCATGGAATGTTACTTAAAATTCATCTTATGATTAAATACAGCAAGTTTTTTTCAAGCAAACATTTCATAAGATCTTTTCATGCTTACACTAACCTACATGCCCTAGCTGGACTAACATAATGGAATGCTATGAGCTATTAGATTCATGAGTCATTTACTGAGGAAGATGTACATCGAAGACTAACACACTTTCTGGTATGCAAGCATGCATCACTATATAACTTTAGATGCTCTAACACATGGAAAGGCATAATCTGCATGAACAATCTTTAGTTGTAACATACCTGTCTTTGGGCATGGAAAGACTGGCATCTACATCACTAGAATTTCTGCTTCAGGCTCAAAGCTGATGTGAATGATGAAGAAACTTAACCATCAGGGAGTCAATCTAAATTGCTAAATGGTAACAGAAGTTATTTTAGCTTTCATTCTTAAATGAGATGAGGGGTAGAACTGTGAAAGGAGAAGAAACTAATGGGAAGACTATAAAAATAACTAAATCTGAATACTCTGACTTAATATTTGTCTTCTTGTTCTTTGTTTTCCTACACACATATCCTTCTGGCTCCATGACATCCGAAGTACATTAGTTACCATGCAATTCCATTGATTTATTGATGAGCTAATTACAGCACCACTTTCATTTTCTCTGTATATGACCAGAGATGTATAACCTTCTTTGTAAAATACAGAACTAGTGTCTGATCCTCAAATTTATTTATTGAAACACTGACAACTGTCTTGATTCTTACTGATGAGTTTATTTTCACTAAGGTCATGAGATGACTAGAGCCAAGTATTTGCAGGTTTGTGCATAATAGTATGCATTACAGTACATTCATACCCTAGATAACGTGAAGTAATCAATGAATGGATAAATAGATGTTGGATGAAGGAAGAAGAACCTACATATAGAATCTATATATTCTTGTTTTACAGAACCGAATGTTTCTAGGAATTGTTGTGATTTGTCACATATGTAGTACACTTCAAATATTTTCATCTCTGCATTTCTCAATGCTGTATTTTCTTACTGCTAATATATGATACGGCAGACTTGCATAGTGCAAAGAACAACAAAAAACAAGACAAATACTGAAAAGTCTGTAATCTATCTAATCACAGTTTAGTTGCTCATCTGTAAGGCATCACTGTTGAGAAGGGTGATGATGGAAGGATTAATGTGTTAAGATGTTATTGGGAATCTGAAGATCTGGCTTCTCTTCCTATTTCTTCAACAGATTTCATGCATGATCTTCAGCACATCACTTTGGGTTTGATTCAACACCAAAGATACTTACAATCCAAATTTCTAGGTACTATATGTTCTGTGCAAAGGAGATGAGTAATAGTGATGAAATTGCACTGAAGACCTCTTGTGCATTTGTTGTGATGTGCTTTGATATCCTCAGATGTCAGAAAGCATAGAAATACTTATTACTGGTGCTTTGTTTCCTGTTTTATCATCTTCTAATGGAGATAAAATGTTTTAAGAGTTTTGAAGGCTCACAGTGAGAATATTTGTATGAAAAAAACACTGGCTTTGAGCATATTTCTGATATCTGAAACAGTTCTTAAATTGTTTATCATTCTAGAATATTCATTTTAGGAAATAAGCTTGACAAAAAATATACATTTTGTTTCAGTTACAATTTATGGTAGAAATACTATAGTGTGATAATACTGCAAAATACCTAATATCAAATTTGAAATTTTCAAAACTTGAAATTTATCACCTATTTGGTAACACTCATCTTCTACCTCTCTACATGTATAGGAAACAGTATGATTGTTCATGGAGCAGAAGAAAATAATGTCCAGAGTGTTTCCACTCCTCTACTCCTATTTTGAAACTTCTTCAGCTTAAGAAAAGTGCTTTCAAGGATCCTTATATATTAAATTACTTACTTAAACTACTACAAAATATTCCAAATTATTCTCAATTATTTGGAGCACCAAAGCTAAAATTGTCTATATCTGTGTTGCTGCATCAAAGAACTCCCTAAACGATTTTGTGGAGAAAAAGAAGTAAAAATGGAAACACTACCACCACCCCTCTCATAAGGTAGCATACACATTTAATTGCATGTGCTAAAGGAGGGGGAAAAAATGAAAGAAAACTGTAAAAAAAGATGAATTCAGACATCTTAAATTTAAAAAGATACATGTTCAAAAACAATAATGAAACATACATTTCAATTAAGATGAAACACTTTGTTTTAATACATCATTAGAGACAAATTGTCTCATAAATAATAATAATAATAAAGCAAAAAAAGCATTTTTCCAGTAAGAAAACTGGTTGAAGAAATGTACACTTAAGGTATAGCATTTTCAAAAGACCTTTACTATTATTGCAGCTAGTAGCAATTTTTACTTTAGTGAGAACAATTAACATTAGACCAGGATTAAATGCTTCAAAAGTCCCATGGTTGTTATCTGTCTGCATTCTTACTTATAAATATTGTTTTGGAGAATCTAATTTTCTATCCAAATAAATTAGGCTGAGGTTAATTACAATTTCCCAATCTTCTGAGAAGTAAGCAACCAAAATACTCTTAAATATACAGAAGGAGTGTTGTGAAAGATATGCATGGCTGCTGTTGACTTGCTGCATAAAACTCTTGCACACAGGTTTTCCACACATATAACTGCAGTGTAAAAGACAACATTATGAGAAACCTTCTGACAAATTGATTAATAATCCAGAGCTGCTGAAGTTCAGCTGAGTGAGCAATTAAACATTCCAAACAGCAATGAACCTTCAGAGATAATTTATGATAATTTTATGCACAAGAGCTCAGTGGCTTTTTAATTTGATAGAATGTTAGTAGCATAGATTTCTAACAAGGGAGTTTCAGTGCTCCATACATCACTGAGATTACTTAAACATTTCAATGTGGTTGATGAATGAAGTTTCTTGAGATGTGAGGAGATACAGAAGGTGTCAGAAGGTTGAGATTATTCATCATATCAATTATTGAAAGTGGATGCATTGACATCATACTCCCAGCTCATATTTTATAGCCATTATAAAGACAGAACAGAAATAACAGACTTGGTGGACTGCAGAACTGTCAGGATATCCAACTTCTTCCTCTTTTCCTTCAAGCCTTGTTCTGTCACCATACAATGTTAGCACTTCCAGGGTTTTCTCTGAAAGTCATTCATAACAGAAAGCAGGAGAACAAGACCCTTTGGACATCATCAGCTCATACCTAGAATACATCCCATATAGATCAAGAGAGAAAATGGAAGTTAGATAAAAAGAGTCTAAACTCAGTTCGCCAGCAATGCAAATACTGTGTCATTTTTGCTGAAGGAGAGCAGATTTCTCTACATTCTTCCACATAATTTTTTGCCTTTTTGTTGTTTTGAAAACACTGCATAGGGTGGTACATTGAAACAAGTCAAATATTTTTAGTTCCTAGAATATTTCCCCTTCAACCCTTTATTTCTTGTTTTGACAAGCAAAATATAATGTTTTAATCTTGTATTTCTGACATACTCATGACAGTTTGAAATACACTAAGCTAAACTAAATAATGTAAAGGGGCCTTCTTTATGTTATGAACAAAGATAAAGTCTCTACTTTGAAGAGAACACTGAAGCACTCAGAAACCACATGTTTAAGAGAACAGCCAGTTGATGAGATTTGATTTGTTTTTAACACTACTATAATGATCCTGACAGTAAATCATAATTTCACATATCCAAACAGTTATCCTTTCATGTGCACTAGGAATAGAATGCTGGAAAATTGAGGCTATATATAGGCAAAAAAAAAAAAATGTTACTAGAAGCAGGACAGCAGCCTGTTACTTAAACTCTTCAAATGAAAGATCACTTCATTTGTGTAAAGCACTATTAGTCAAAATACTCTGGAACTATGCAGACAGCTCGGAGAGTGATAGGTGGGAGGATGGGAGTGCCTGTACAGATGTTATGGCTTCAAATCCTATCACAGACTAGAACTATTAGTCTTGGGTTAATGAAAAAAGTTGTCTGACCCTTTCTGTGTCTTCAACATTATTGTTTAAAGAGCTGACTCCTGCACAGTTCCAAATGCAGTATCAACACCTATCAACATAATTGAAAGTCTTCCACCAGTGAAAAATGGAGTCAACATTAACAGAAAAATCACAGAAAGTTCCATCAACTTCTGGGTCTCCTGCTAGACATCACTGAACAAATATGACAGAGCTGGTAAGCAGATTCAATTCCTGCCTAAAGACAAGTAGGCCTAAGATTGTGGCATTCTTCCTTGAAAAGCTTTCTTCAGCTGATTCAAGTCAGTGTAACTCTCTTGCAAATAGAGAGTATCCACTTCCCAAAAGACTATGGAAATAGGTCCAAATCATGGCTGTGGAGGAATATTACCTGGAAAGGAAAAGAACAAACTCCAAAGAGTATGAGAAAAAAAAAAAAAAAAGGAATTGTTACAAATAAATAAATAAATATGACATTGAAAACTTGATCAAAATAAAAGTATTAAAAAGTGTTTTTTTTTTTTTCACCTAGAAAATGGATTGAAGTAGCCCTAGAAGACAGAAAGTCAGTATAAACAGAATACTATTGTAACCTCTACAGTATTTCTGCAAAATTAGATGTTCAAAAGCAAACAAATAGAAAAGCTAATTCTAATGTTAGCTTATTTCTTGGGCAAGGTATCTGGAAGCAAGCTGTTAAGAAGTTTCTATTATTTCAGATCTTTTACCAAAATGTTACTCAAACATCTTTCATGAATGGTAAGAATATCTTTAACCTTCTCTGAGTACTGGGTATTGATCTAGATAACTTTTCCGGGTCTATGTCTCTGTCTCAATTTAATGTCACATAGTTAAAGCTGAGAACAGGAAGTATTATATAAGTTCGAATAAGATAACAAAAGGCAAAACTGTTTACTTTTTCATGTACTATTTATTCATAATTCTGGTGGCTTGCACAGGATTGTAATCTCATCTCTGGATTATCAAAAAAGCATTTACCTGACTTCCTCTAAGTTTCCTCAGGAAATGACCAGACTGGCAGGAAGGAAGCAAAAAAATGAGGTAACCTAAATGTCCTCCTCGTTTCTAGGAACCCCTAGCTCTCTTTCAAACTCCTTTAACTTAGGAGGGTCAAACAAACTCCTTTAATTTAGGAGGGTCAAATTTGGTAAGAAGGCTGGATATTGATGTAAAATACTCCCATTTGCAAAGTTATATACCACACATGTAATTGATGACCTCCTCAGAACCATGCTTACAAATAGGGAGCCTTTTTTATTTTCCCTCTTTTCACTCTTTTTTTTTATTATTATTATTATTTATTTAACTAAAACAACATGCATGGGAAAAGAGCACCTTTTTTTTTTTTTTTTTTTTTACATAGAATATTCAAATGTTAACTCAAATTGGAAGCTCTCACTTCACTGAAGCCCTTCAAATGAACACTTTCTAATTTAAATTAAAAATGTTACCTAGATCTATTCTGACAGTTTTAAAAACATGTGCGAAGCCACCACTAACTATGCAGCTAAGCCTTAAAACACTTGTCTAAGAATGATGTTCTCTAACTCTCCTGCACATGAATCTAGCCCTAGCACTAAGTTTGGGTACAGATTTCTGTAGAGGGACATGCTGAAGCTGCAGTTGGAAATACTAAGTGGGGAGAATTCCCACAGCAGCCCAGACTGTTGGTGTGGTTTGGCAACCTCTTTGCAGCCCCGCTCTTTCTATGGGCCTCAAATCTTTTGCTTCCCTAACCCCATGCCTTCCCTAACTCTAAGTATGGGTTGATTATTCTGCAATGGGACATGCTGAAACCCCTTGTGAAAAGGATACAAGTGGGAGAGTTTTCACAGAAGCCCCCACTTTTCTTCCCCAATCTCTTTGCAGTTCCACTTTTGCAATGGGCCTCATGTCAGAGAAAAACACGGGCAGTTGCTGCCTAGCATGGAAGGAGGGACATGGGAGTCAAGCATCACAGCAAGGTAGGCAGAGGCCTTGGTCTCACTGACAAAATGTCTCATCTCTGTAGTACTTGAATAAACCAGAAAGTGACAGTCAGAGTCCAGATTAACAGGGTACAAGGCAGGGCACAGGCATGACTTAAAAGTTAGGTGCAACACAGTCCAGGCCTAAGCCATGCATGAGAGCCTCTGCTGAATGCAGCTCCACACAAAGGAGGTAGTAAGCCCTTCTGCAACTTCTCCCAGCTCTTCCTTGGAGAACTTCAAGGCCAGCAGAGGCTTCTCAAAAAGGTCTCTCCTGTCAGAGCTATCTTCCAAGCAGGGCCCAAGCTCTGGGCCCTGAAACTCTTGTTCTAACTCTAGCTGGAAGCCTTACAGGTAACTTCTGCTACAGGGGATACTGAGGCCCCAAGGGAAACGTGGGTGCAGAAAATTTATTATAGCAGCCCACACATTATTTCAGCAGCCTTTTAGGCGTACTGCCCTTCCCAGGAGCCCTTTCTCCCTCTCCCTACCGTAATCCTAGCCCTAACCCTAAACCCAGTTCCAGAAGTTTTAGTACACTTTTCATTAAGCCTTTCTTCTCATCCTTGAAATTTAACTATGCTTTTAATATGCTACTAAATATACTACCTTTTATTATATATATATTTACTTTTATTGTTGTTTTAAATGAAATTTTATCGATGTATATGGTATGCGTGTGTCATGTGTAACCTTTATTTCCTGGCAGGTTATGCTGTACTTCTGTCATTTTTTTCTTCCTCAGAGTGAGCTATTGAGTCTTGTTTATGAGATCTCCATTTGCAGAATAACAAATTTCCTGCCATGATTCAGTAGTTTCGTGTAAAGAGCATAATATTCTGTTGATAACTGCTTCTACACAATAATGAGGTGCTTAATGTAAAATAGTTGTATAATTGTATGAATCAAAGCTCTATTTCTAACTTGAAGTTTGCAAACTCTATTTTCACATTATTTTAGGTTTACATGTTTAGGTTTATGTGTCTTTATCATGATGCTTTTTTAATCATTTATTCTTATTATCTTACTTATTGTTATAAATAATTTCCAACTAATAAGTTATTCTGTTTCTTACTCCAGGAAGAGGGGACATAATAAATCTGATCCAAAGCCATACAAGTTAAATGAAAAATTCAGCATTTGGACAAATTAGAAATTATTATTTGAGTTTGTTACTATATTTTCAATGCTACTGATTGATCCCAAATAATTATCTTGGACTTTTTTGTTGCTCCATGTAAAGTAATTGAATTGTGCTAATTGTTGTTGATTTACAAAGTGACAAGACATTGTTTCAGTGATAAGTATTCTGATGGAATAAAACTGCTAACACATTTTAAGAATAGTTCTCCGAATTTTATATTTAATTTCATTAAACATTAATGCCAGTGAAGCTTGAATGCCTCAGTGTCTGCAGAAACGAACACAAAAGAACTGTGATTATTTCTGAATCCAGATCATGTTAAAACTAGCATGAATAAAGTACAGATTGCTTTTTTATTTTTTAATACTGATCTATCTCTAAATATTATGATTTTTTTTTTCACAGTAAGAACTGGCACCAGGATACAGATTCACAGCCTCAAGCAACAACACTTCTATTTGTGAAATCCTGGTTAAACACCTTAGATACCTAAGCAGTCTTATTCAGTTTGGTAAGTTCACTTTGACCTCAGAAGGACTACTCCTCTGAGTAAAGTTACTCATATATAAGCATTTGCAAGGCAGCCTTTCATTTGCTGTTCTGAAGCTGTTTTATGCTTGATTCTACTTTACAGATGACAAAAGAAAACTTAGTGAAGATCATGTATCTTAAATGAAAATATTAAGAAAATGCTTTGTTTTTTTTTCTTCACAAATAGTTGGATTTTATAATACATCTATAATAAATCTAATAATATTTTATATCTAAATACATATAGAAACATAGAAAAGCGTAGAATATATAGACTTATCCTGTAATTGCTAAGATTACTGAGCAAAGAATGACAGAAATCCTCAATGCATTCTTTTGAGAGTAAGAAGTGAACACAAGGAAAAAAGCATATGATTTTCTATGTTTAATTCCTGATGTGAGGGTAAAGAAAAATACATGGGTTTCAGTTGCAAAAGTTCTATTAAGCTCACTTGTTTCAGAATCAAGTCCTAAACAGCAAAAAATGCAATTAGAAAAGGTGTGCAAGTAGGGTTTTTTTGCTTCATTTGGCATGCCTAATAGAAAGAAAACCCTCAAAGTATTTCTTATATGATTGTGAACAGAATGATTTCAGAATAGAAGTTATAGAGGACGAAGGGAGAAATTGCATGATAGATACCCAAAAAGAAAAAACAAATAGTAGAGACATTAAGAACAACTTCCTTCAGTCCCTGTTATGAGAATTTGAGGACATGGACTGTTCACAGACAAATTTCAAAAAGTTTTAATTACAACAAACATATCTAAACTTTGCTTTCAGGGAAGAGAAATGACACCAGCAGTATGCTAGTTATTTTTCATAGCTGTTTTTCTATATTGTGTTTCTGCTGCTCAACCCTTATTGCCTGTATTCAGCTGGCATCTCAGTGTGAGATGTGGAAGCTAAGTCAGCCCCCAAAGTGGTACCTGTTCTAAAGACATACATACAGTGGTTTCCTTGGCAACGGACACACATGGAAGCTCTCTCAGAAGAGCTTCTCACATACTCATTTTTTCTGCACAGAGTGTTGGTTCATATGTATATGTAGGTCCAGGCTACAAACTTTATCAATCAAACTACAGCTGCATAATTTCAACTCCGACTTTTATTCTTTCCTGCTTTCCAGCAGCTTATGATGAACATTTGCTGATGAATGGAGAGGCCGGTATCTGGCAGCACATATTGCTCTACTAGAAATATACAAATCTCTGCTGGAACTTTACAGGTCATTTAAATAAACGTTTGAAGACAAAAATGGACTTATTCTAGTATTGAAGGGATGCCTACATACAAGGCATGTGGAGAATGGCCCAAATAAGAACCCCCAGATTGAACTTTTGAATTTAAAATACATGTGCATACATACTTAATATGCATAGCCATACTAAGACATTATTATTATTGGTTAGACTAAAAGTAATTTATAATTGTTATGTATTATCATTCCCATTTCACAGACATGGAGGACGATCACAAACATGTAAGTTACATTACTAGAAGCCTCCTTGTTTTGGAATCAGCCTCATGATTCAAATCAGACTTGAATGTTGTAAAGTACTGCCTTATTACAGAAAAAAAAATTATAGCCAACCTGCTAATCTTGTATAAGCAGTTTGTTTTAAACAGTGAGCTGTATATCTTGTAATGTATTAGCACTAGTATAGTAGGTAGGTAGATATAATAGAAGAAATGTGTTCATTATGCTCCATTAAAAGAGTACTGCCCAATTAGGTACAAGTTTGGAAGGTTACTTCTTTTCTCTAGACCCCTTACAGTTCTTCTTCCAACTTAGCTTGTGCTCAATTGGTTGGACATGGTTACTCTCCTCATTACATTTTACATGGACATAGCTATTTCATTCTCACTGATATAATAATTGGTTTAAGAGCAAATCTAAAGGCCACTGAAGTTATTTGGCACTCTTATCAGTGTCCTCAGAGAGTGAGGCACCAGTTTACATTATACCTTTTCCCTCTGTCTTATCCCCTTTGCAGAAATAATACCTTGAGACACTAGTGGCCTTTTCAGATTTGAAAGGGACTTGTATTCATGTTTCAGAACTAGAAACAGAAGGTTTTCATGTGCCTTCAGCTCTGGGCTACTTAGCGTGGCTGATGGTGCTAGCAGACCTCATCCTATGTGTGATGTGGAAAACCTTATCTCCCACTGATTTTCATATATGACCACTGAGGGTCTAAACCAAGACTTGTTGTATTAATGGAAGGTTCTGATATTTTAGCTGACTTTAGGTTTTCAACTTCTGCAGCTTCTATTGATTCATTCCACTAACCATTTTGCATGCATATTTATTTATGTCAGCAAAGGTGAAAATATAGCTTGAAAAAAAAAAAAAAAAAAGCAACACTGTGTTCCTTACAAATGAATATTATTTGTAATGGAAAATAGACAGCAGAAATGCAAAACTGTTTTCAAAGTAGCTGAACTTGAGATAACAAGAATTTTATAGGGCTGTTCTGCTCCTATTCACTTTGTTCCAAACTCCCAGCTTTCTCTCACTGTCTCCTTTCGTATCTTTTCTTTTTTTTAAAAAAAAAATACTCATTAATAAGTTGTAAACCTTACCTCCATGGTGTTTCTGCTCTGCTTTATTTTCCAGCACAATAACAATGCTACTGTAGGTTAAGTGTGAAGGATAGGTAATAATTTGTCAGTGTTTCAAGCAGAATTCAGGGACATTTCAAAATGTTTTTTGTGATTTGGGCTTCCAGCTTTAAAATGTGATGTATAATTGACATTTTGATACTTCGAGGCCATGGTGTATTCTCACACTTCCATGAAAAAAAAAACAACTTGCTGACACAATCAGGAAACAGATGGTGACAAAGATCTTGTATTTAATATGCCAATCATTATGCTTTGGTTGCATATTATCATCTCATTCATGAGGCCACTATATGAAGGAATTTTGCTGTGCTTCTGCAAATCAATCAAGTCTTATAATTATTATTTTTTTAAATATAATTTAGGACTTTCTTATCCTTTCTATGTTTTATTATATTTGGGGTGGAGTGTGTATGCAAATTTATTACACATGAAAAATGCTTTGACAATCGTGTGGCTAGAATAGATGTCAGCAATGAAATTTTCACTATAGATAGTTTCAATAGAGAGACCAAGAAATGACTTGGCAGCTGAAGTATCCACATTTTCCATACTTTGCTGTGGTCTTTAATCCAAAGACAGTGACATAGTAAGACATTAAAAGGGATGATGTCGAGTAGGAGGATGGATCCTGTAATGTGGCCTCATATCTACTAAGACCTGGAATTCAGTCAAAATTTCTGCTCAGGAAAACCACAGATGGCAGATTACCAATATATTTCAGTTAGAGCTAGCACTGGATTTGAAATCACTGAGTATGTGAGCCAAGCATACCTCTTCTTCAGCTCAAAATAGCCTTTTTCTTTGGAGAGTGCCTGACTTAGGGTCCCATCATACAGGAGTGAGTTCATCCCCTCACAAACTGAGCAAGGACCCTCCTTGGATAGCCTGAGATCCTTTGAAGATGATTTAGTCCATTACTGCAAGTGGGGAGAAAAGGCTCGTTCTTTCTCCTTTCTTTCTGTCCTGCATTGTCTGGAGAATGCATCTTTCCTGATAAGTGTCAAACCTTCATGTTCAGAGGAAGTTTGGGTATAGTAAGGTTCTTTTCTTTTTTCATCTCACCCCTACTCTCTGTAGGTTTCCCAGATTCTAAAATGTATATCTTTCCATTTTAAGAAAGAAAAAAACAACTGTGGTTCTGTGCAAAAAGAACATCACAAGCATGAGGACACAGCATGTGGCTTGACCACTGACTAATGCCTTGTTTCCTGGGGACAGAACATGCCTCTGACCTGGGTATGGTTACGTAGTTAGTTGAAAACTTACATATTCTAAGAAGAAAAGAAAAAAAAAAAGATAGAAATATATACTGGCTTTTAGCTTATATACATTGAGGAGAGGAAAGGGAGGTTGATCTGGTGCTGAAACTTAGAAGATATTTCTGGAGGAAAAAAAGGAATTGAATTGTACACCATTGTTCAATATAATTTGTTCCATTCCAGGCATAGCACATTTCAGGAGTTGTTTCCATGGCAAAACAGTCATAAGTGCAAGAAACGTGAGACTATGTTTCTTTCATATGTGTCACATCACAGAGTTTATGGTAGCCCTTCAGCATATCACTGCTCCTTTTGCTCTCTAATTCCCCTTTCCTAATCTCCAGCCATTTTAGACTACTGGTAATGTGCTGTGGTAGACCAGACCATCACTGACTCATCACTGGGAGTTCTGCATCATCCTGATTTTGTTCTCTTCCCTTCAGTGCATGGCATTCCTCATTTAGCTCGTCCAAACAGGTTTGCGGTTTACAAAAACAGAATTCTTTGAAGTTGTTATTCTGTGTTCCTTTTAATTGGTCAAGAAAAAAATAAAACCCACCAAACTCATTGTGTAAGAGAAGAGCTGTTCTTAGATATAGGGTCAGATTTATTGTTTGCTTCATTACTTATCAAAGATAGCAGCTTACACACCTTGCGCTATCTAGACAGCAGTCTCTTGGGATGTCAAAAGTCAAGGTTACATCAGCTCTTGACTTTATCCAGGCTGTATGATGTACAATGTCACTGTAACAGAGCACTTCCTCTTTGTTCTGGGGGAACTCGATTCATAATGAGCCCAACTAGGGTGTATTCAGATTGTGATAAAGAGCTCTACACAGAGGCTCCTGTTTTAGAGAAACAGGTGTTGGCTTTGATTAGAGAAAAATGACATCATCTAAGGGAGAGAAGAAAAAAAGCAAAGGGAAAGGAAGGCAAAAATAGAAAAAAGTGGCAACCAGACACAAATACATTTGCACATATAAAGCTGTTCTAATGAGAGCCAAATTGATTTGACATTCAGTGGCAGTTTGAAGCCAAAAAAAGCAAAACAGCCTACCAAAGGCCCAGCTCATTGTTTATGGAGTGTCATACTTCATCATCTGTGAGACCAATAACAGTGATGGGAAGACCTTTAAAAGTATGGAGTTCGCACAGAATGGCTGCGTGGATACCGCTGATGTCAGATCCAATAGAATGATTGTGAGCTATTTCCTGAATTGAAATCATGTTTGTCAGATGAAGGAGATGCTCTCTACAGACTATATCTTTGAGAACAGAATTTGGTACATTGTTAGAATTCTTGGGTGATTTCTTCTAGGCAGGCGGAGCCACAATACTTATCCTGTGATGAGTACTGATCATCAAATGGCTATGAAGAAAAAAATAGAAGAGAAAAAAATTACATAACCTGCAAATGCTGCTTCCACTGCATGAAAATTACTCTCCTAAAGGAAAAGACCGTTATATAAAATCATGTAAATTAATGTAGGCATCCCTTTCATCACCCTTACTTTTGCAGGTAACTCCATAATTATTAAAAAAAAAAAATACATTTTTATTAAAATAGTAGACCTCTGTTGTTAGTAAACTGCAAAATATATTTTGTCCATCTCTGCTTTCAGTTAGAACACCTGGTGAGGACTGACATGTTTATTAAATGTTGGTGAATGCCAACATGAATTAAATAAGCCTTCAAAAAAATGTGAGATAGTATAGCCTTCTACAGTAAAGGATATGTGTAGAAAGCAGTCTCTCTCTTTCTGCCTTCTAGCTATGAACTCTATCTAGATATCACAATATTGATATTAAATTCAGATATAAATGTTTCTGTTTAGGTTTCACTAGAAAATCTGTTTCTTTCTTGGGGGAAAATTCAGGAATTACACCCTTCTGGGTCTCAATTCTCTAACAATTCACTGCAATACAAATAGACAGAGATCTCAAATTATCAAGTCCCATTAATAATCCCATTTTATGTGTAGTACCATGTATGGCTTCATGACTCAAAAGGCAATCAAGGTGACCAAACGTATAATGGATTGCACAACTAAAAATGAAGAGAAACAAGATACATAGAGGTAGGTGTAGGTAAATAAATAAAACATTTTCTTTAATTCACATTAACAAAACTCAGTTTAACTTTTTAACCATTTTTTTTTCTTTTTGCAAACCTTCTTTGTCTGTTTCCTGTAAATATTTGAGTCTCTGAGTTTATTAGCATGAACACCCAACAAAATAAATAGATCAGTAGATCAAAATGTTTAAATAGGCACAAAAAGCTAGCTTTACATCTATATTAAATACAATATTCTGTGACATATAAAGACAGTGTATATTAGTTATGAATTATATATGCAGATGTAATTCCTGCTATGCTAGTTTATGTCACAAATCATATGATTTTGTTTCTTTTGTCATATTTAGGAGAATTATAAACCACACGTGGAATAAATTACAAATTCCAAGTATTACAAAATAGGTTTTTCAATTCGTGATAGTACCCAGACATTCAAGGCCCTATCTATTTTGCCACAGACTTCAGTTTGCAGGAGAAATAGAGTTGCTCTAATGCCCACTGGTTTCACAGTCAGTCTAAAGTCTCACAGTGGTGGCATTTAATTCTATTGCATTAAGTATTAAAATACAGTTGGTATGGTGAGCCCTTCAACAAGCGGATTTCCTTTTTCTTAGGCCACAAGGGTGCTCACGGATAACTGCATCATAGAAAAAGTAATCAGGGAATCAGTTCAGGATGATCAAAGAAATACATTGCTACACAGCTTTGATAAATGTTGTTAAATCTTTTAAAATGTTACCTTATAGGATTTAATGTCAGAAATATAACACCACAGAAGTGAACAGGAGCAATTTACATTTCCCTTAGAGCTATTGTTTCACACTGTCTGAAGATTCAGGCTATGTCTTTCACTGCTGAGAAACGATGTATTTTTCATCAAGCAATGTAAACTTTTATAAATTAGTGAAAACAAGAAAAAGACAAATTTCAATTTAATGCAGTTAGCCAGGGTTAACCTTAGGCCCACATTTGCCATTCTATCAACTGCATGTAAAGAGATAAAAATGATACATCTTGACTTGGATTTTACATTGAGACAATTAATTATGGGAAATCACATGATGTCAAAAATGAGCATATAGCCTTTGTGAGAGCACTGTATTTATTTCCTGCTGCCCAGATTGGAAACTTCTCTCCACAGGTCTATACTTAAAAAGTTTGAACATACCATGCACTTTATTTCCTTTGTGTTTCCTTCCATGCCTGCAAAAGGGATAGTTTCTATATGAAATTCTTCTATAAAAAAGAGAACCAAATTAATGTATATTCAGTGTAATCAAGTTCAATGTATAAACCTTTGCATGTATATTACACTATATGTATACTGATACAAATTGTAATGAATCAGTCATGTTAGTTATAGCTTTTTTTTTTTTTCACTTATATATTCACTGTCTGCTTCCTGTGCTATATCAACACCAAACATTTTTTGTAGAAGAAATTCATAAGTCAGAAATTCATAACATGTCACATTTCTAGTCTGGTCATGGACAATTCATATATCAAAAAAAAAGGTGACATGCACAAATAGTTTTTTTTCAGTTTGATTTTTCCTACTAGACAACCAGGTGTCATGAAGCTGGAAACATATTTTCAAGTAGTAGACTTGGGCAGTTGCTTCTGTTTAGCTAGTCAAAAGGATCAAGGATACCTGTTTCTGATGTGTAATTACCAGGTATGAAACAGCAGTTTCATCTGGCAGAAAGCAGACCAAATTAATATAAACTAAAGATAATAAATAAATAAAATAAACAAATAAATAAATAAATATTTTAGTTTTATTTTGTTTTCCCAGCAGTGAGAGGGATTAATTCCTGGAACAAATTAACTCAGCAAGTGGTAATTTCTCCATTGTCTGTAATATCTGCACCAGGAATGGATTTTTGTTTCCCTGAAAGACATGCTTAACTAAAACAAAACTGTCATTAAATCTGTGGGCAGAGATAAAGGTGCGGGAACTCCCCTTCTGTGATAATTTATACCAAGCGTGTAACTTTGCACAGCACTTTCTTGCTGGTAGGGTTTGGATAGTCTAGATGGTGGCTCCTGAGTAGTGCCCAACACAAGTCACTTGTCTCAGAAAAAATACTTAAGATAAAATTTTATGCACTTGTGCTAGACAAAGATCTTTTAGTCTAGACGACCTAGGAATCTCTCTAGCCTTAAAACTGACAAGTTCCTAGTAGTATATCTAAGACATACAAGTACACACAAGGAACACAAAGAAAACTGTGTACACAAGTCAAAATACTCCTCCAATCTATTCTGAAAGTAGTTCTTTAGATTTTTTAGCTGCCCAACATATACAGTCTTATCTGCTGTATTGTAGTGAAGATAATTTTATTTTCATTCTTTTTACTTCCAGAGCCAACAGTCTGTTTTACTTCCATATAACTAAGTCTGACTATCATATTTTATTCCGCTCATCTATCTTCAGTTGAATCATTTAGTGAATTCCAGCCCACTACTCCTTCCTCAGCTCAGTAGGGTCAATAGTCAGTAGAGTCAATAGGTGCTCAGGTTCTGTTGAACGTGTACTGAAGAAGATCAGATTAAACAGATACAGTGAAAGTCTCGTTGATACAGGTAGCCTTTACAGCAGTGGCAAAAAACCTGTAGGATTGCATTAATTAAAAAAAAAAAAAGCTAGTATTTATAATTAGTTAACTAAGAGATTTGAAACTGGGCTTACTAACAGGACAGTTTAAATACAGACACTAAGATAATAGAAAATAGTTATACACATTTTCATTATAAACCTCCAGTGTAAAAAATCTTATCAAGGAAGTGTGACTACTGACTACCAGCTCTACTCCTTAGAGACTGGTATATTTTAAAGACAAAAATTTCTCCTATTTGCAAATTTTGTTAGAAGTTATTCTGAAGAGAAAGGAAAGGAAAACAATAGGAGTTATCCTGGAAGAAAACTAAAATTCTCTTCCTTGTCTTTCCTACTGATTTGTATGCCACTCTCTTGTTACAGTGGGATCTTTGGAGGCATATTTTCTAAAAGAGTTCCCAGCTAGATAACCTGCACTTGTGCCAAACTGTTTATTTTAAAGCTGTGAGTTACCTGCCTTACACAAAACTGTGGGAGGCTCCACGATGTCTCCTGTATGTGATTAAACCACCTGTTTTCTCAAAAGGCACTTTCAGAGTAGTGCTACCATGGCTAACCATGGAGCTGGAAATGACTGGAGATCAAAATGTGCTGCAACATCCAAAAGCTGAAAATGAGTAGTTTTGTAGGAAGAAATTTTGCAAAACGTTCATCTGCAGTCTGTTTTCAAGACATACAAAGACACAACCCGTGCACCATTACAAGCCCATCAGTTTCTTGAAAGGAAATACATATACCTGTGGTGTAGCACAGACATTTTATTCTGTGCAGGCTTTGAGTAACAGAAGGTGTTTTGCATGCATATCTCCACAACTATGCTTTTAGCATGATGTTGTAAGGTGTTTAACTGCAACATAGCCATTGAATGTAGTGTGTCCTTTGTAACTCAGGGTTGAAATCCAACTTAGGTGTTCTAGAACAGCTCGTGCTTCTGGAGGTGTCTGAAGTTAGATGGATGTAGCAACCTTTTGAGTAAAAAATTGGGAAAATCAATGAAGATAATGGGAGAGAAAAATATTTTAATTTCAAAATTATTATTATGTGCCATCCTTTGTGTATTTCAGAATTTTTCTTGCTTTGAAAACCAAGTGATTTTTATTTTGTGGTCACCCACTTGGTGGTCACATATGACTGTTAGAAGAAAAGGCTTAAAACCAAGCATGTCAAAACCCTTTTGGTGAGGAATCAATAGCATAGACTTTGCACATTACTAAAGAATTAATATGCAAAGTGTAAGATTGTTTTCTGTCAAGATACCTAATGTATATTAAAATTCATACATTCAGTAAAATGTTTCGCTAAAGGTAGGGACTAGTGAGAAGAGGTATTTTATTCCTGTCCCTGACTGTGCAAAGATGAGTAGTTTCCTCAGCTCTATGAAAACAGAGAGCAGAAAACAACTCTGCACTTTTAACCGAATCTGCCTTCTTCTTGTATTTTATCAGCAGCAATAGCAATTTCTACAATTTTACAAATGGGTTTGAGTTATTAATTTCATTACTAAACAACAAGACGAAAAAAATACCACCAAGCTATATAGATTGCTCTTTATGGAGCAGTTTCTGGTACTGCTAAAACAGCGCGTTTTTACTTTACACCACCCTCCCCCAGCTTCTTTCCTCTATTGCTTTACTTCAGTCACTGAAATAAGAGGATAGAAAACAGGAGTATATGTGGAAAGAGACTGGTTCAGCAAAATGCTGTTTTCTTATATAGATACTATTTTATTGTGAAACTACATTTAAAAACTAAAATGGAAAATAAGACACATACATAATATTATGACTAGTAATGTCTTTAGTTTTGCAGCAGACATTGTATAAGCAAATATACCTTTATTTTCCACATACTATGCTACAGTAGAAAAGAAAGAGAACAGCATCTTTTGGTCAACTGTGAAATGCCATTTGTAAGTGGAAGTACTTCAGGCTTACTAGGGTTTTTTGTCCCCTCTAATTCATTGCAAGTTTGTTTTTGTTTATGAAAACAGATTTGATCAGATAATCGGAGTGTAGAGGTAGTGTTCAATCATTCAGCGATATTCGGTGGATTTTATTCACTTTTATACTTCATTGCGTTTTCACTCTTGGAAACTCATTTACATAATCTCCGTATGGTCATTTCACAGTAACTGTATGTGACTCTCGATATGCCAGCTAATAATTACCCTAAGCTATCAGAGAATTCGTAACTGCATAGTGACTACACAGTTATTTCTTAATATTCATACTCGAGATTGAAAGCTCTCTGACTGGTCCAATACTATGAATTGTCAAGCTGTTTACCAACAACAAAGACTCTGCCTCTGCTTCTCAGCCCCTGCAGCTGAAGCAGAAAATGCCGGTGTTTACTTAAAGAAGGGAGAAAAAACGGAAAAAAAATACTCTCCTTCTCCTACGCTTGATCCTTTGCTGTTGAAGAGAACAGTAGTTTTTGTCACTGATTTCAATGGCACTCCAATCTGACTCACTTTCTCATCCTTTTATGCCCCATTCCTCTTGCATTTCAGCAAAAGTACTTTACTTACATAATAATCGTCATAAAACTATACTTTCTGTAAATGAGATTATGCTGTATTTTCCCACCTGCTGGCTTAGTTTAGGTTCCCATAATCTCTTATACAGAGCTATGCTGTACATGTCTGTGTAACTGAATGTAATATCCCTAGAAAAATAAGGAAGAAAGCAAGAATTTTCCCTTGGAAGTTTGATAGGCCAAAATCCTTAGGTATTTTTAACATAGCATTCCAACTTTCTTGGCCTTAGGACACTACTTTTTAGCATTACTGTGACACAAAATGGATTATCGTGAGACTGTTGTCAGAGTAAGGTTTGGATTAAATGACTATGGAAAGGGACAAAGACAAATTTTGAAAGGCAGGACTTTCCTCTCCTTCCTTCTTAGCAATTGAATTAAAAAATGCCACTGACTTTAATCACCAGTTACAGGGTATTGAATTGTATGGCGTTTTAGAATCTGGCGGAAGAGATGAAAAATTTCTGAATGGGAATAAAGGAAAACACAGAAAATCCTATATAAAAATGCAGAAAAAAGACTGTTTTCTTTTATATTTTACAGAATAAGTAGAAATGACATTTGGGTAATGATTAAATAATACTCAGAAAGTCCACTGTGCAAACAAGGAATTTCTCAGGGTTGTGTATATATGTGCTACTTAATTGTTTTGGATTTTTGGTTGAGATTTCTTTTCTTTTCAAAAAGAATGATGTGATCTAAAAAGAGAGGACAAGCTTAGTTCAGTTATAGCTTTCATATAATTACTACAAACTAATGCAAATTAGACTGTAGGTCTGCTCAATGTACATTTCTGTGCTTGCCAAATTATGTTTGGCAGTGTGGTCAAGCAATAACAGATGCACACTGTGCCTAGTTTTCTCGGGCTGTTCAATAATTAGGAGGGCCATGTATTATAATAAACCACATCCCCTTGGCTGAGATTTGGATGCAAATTGCACACTAATTCACTTCCAAGTTTTTTGGAAGCATACCAAAAGACATGAAAATTAGGGAAATATACTATTTACTTCGGGAAATGTGTTTAAAACTAAATAAGGCTCATTTGTAAGCAGTGTTCATCTATTCCATGCTTGTAAAAAAATTAACAATAAGTTCCCTTTTCTTTTACACTATTTAGTTCAGCTCGAGCACAGAGCAGCTAATGTGACACCTCTGCAATGTTCATGGCATCTCTATTATTCTTGCACTGAGAGAGTACAATATAAAAGACAGTTACTCTGCTTTGTATTTCTCTAAGGTATTGCTGAGGTTGAGTGGATGATATCAGTTCAATGAAAGACTTGAATCACACTGCAATCCAAATTCTTTGCAATCAGTTGAGTTGTAATGGCATGCTGTTCATAGCAGAAAATTTGTCTTTTGAAAAGGCTGAAGATTCTTTACCCTTAGCTATTACACAAAGGCTGAATGGACAGATTTAATAAAAAAAAAATAATGAAGGAAATTCTAGAGAATCAATCAATGCAGTGCATAGATGTAACTACATCCATCACTGAATTCTGGAGCAACAGAAAATTAAAATAATTGAAACTAATACTATAAGTATAAACAGGTAGTTAGGATATCCTGAAAACTGTTTAACAGTGAGCTGCATTTCACTAACAGCTAACACTCTGAAACAGAGAAATACAATGCAACCTAAAAACTGTGTAATGGGAGATACATCCTTTGTGTTTATTGCCTACAACTTGTACCGTGATAGCAACTGAGACATGCTCACAAATTAGGACCCCACTGTACGTGCTTTAGACAAATACAGGAAAAAAAAAAAAAAAAAACATTGAAAAACACAGAATGCTCTCCCACAGTATTATTTTTTGTTTTAAGAAGGGATATCAAGGGACAAAATTTTGTAAATCTTCCCAAACATTCACGATTTTATGTGATATTCAAACAATTCTTTGCAAGAAGACAATGAGGGGAAATGTTCCTTGCCAAAAAATATTTAAAATAACTTGAAATATATTCTAAACTCCCAGCACAATTATAGTGACTACGGTGTAGCTTTAATATGGGTGATTTACTTGTAAACAAATTCATGTGGGCACCAGCAGAAATCTCTATAGCAAATCAAAAGTCAGCAGATTACTGCAGAAGTCCTAACTATTAAAACTTTGATAATATAGAAATACTGGCATAATGACATTAGGTAAGCATCCTAGCAATGAAAACGTCTTTAGGAGGATAAATCAATGCTGTGTCATGCAGCTGTAACTAGACTGCTATGCATGTAGGCTTACAGAGTTTTATAGTAGGTGTTTTTCAGGTGTTTCTTAAGAGTTTAGCCTGTTTAGTGGTTGTTGGTATTGTGACTCTATCTTCACAGACTAACAAAACAGGGGAAAAACAAACAAACAAAACCACTTGTTTCCAGCATGATGAACAGAGAGTTAACTACATAAAAGCAATTTTGGCAAAAGTACTGTTCACTCTGTATGTTGAAATTTAAAACAGGCTAAAGACTAAAACTGGGAAAGCAACTGAAATTGTAAACTAATTTAAATCATTTAAATTAAGGAACTATGAAGAGCTTTAGAGGAATTTTGCAAAAATAACCGGTTGAACAACTTCATAGCAGATAAGCCTCAACACAGATAAGACCTCCCTAAAACACATTAGTGGAAACAGTCTAAAGTATTTATACATAATGATGTCTCCTGAATTAGTTGTAACCTCTCAGGAAAAAAAAGATCTAGGCATTACTGTAGACAGCTCAATGAAGAGACTTGTTCAGTGGTGATTAAAAAAGCAAATAAGATGTTAAATTGTGTTAAGAAGGGAATAGAGAATAGAAAAGAGAAGATTACAATTCCATTATATAAATCGATGGCACATTGATTACTGTATTCAGTTAGACATCTTATTTTAAAAAGACACAAATGAGAAGGTGAAATGAAATACAATGAAAATGACAAAGGTGTTACTTTCGTAGTCACTGAATTATGTCAGCCTCTCCAGAAGCATAAGGGACTAAGTGGAAAATGTTAATCCCGATTTGATAGAACGATCCCTAGAAAGCTAGCCCTTTTTCTAACATTTATCAAATGCAAACCAACCCATTTTTTAACATTTATGAGAGACTGCTTCAACATGCTGCCAGTGTCAGATTCAGGAAAATACAATGATGGTATGGAGACATTTTTGGACTCCAGTCATTCTGTTGTGTGCACTCATCATCAGTGCAGAGTATGTGTAAATCTAAATCAACACTTGAGAAATAATGTAATTTCCATTTTTAATGAAGAATACTTCTCAGAAAGTAGTCTTTCCACTTAAACATCTGGCTTATCCCCCATTTTCTTGCAGAGGTTATTGGAAGGTTAAGATTTCCTTAACCCTGAGGTTTTTGGGGTTTGGTGGCCAGGGGATGGGGGAGTGGCAGTGGGGGGTGTTGTTGTTGTTAATGCTTTTGTAAAGATTTTTCTATTCTTTTTATAGAAATTAAATTATTGAGGTCAGTCAGAATTTTTTCATAATTATCATATTGTTGTGAAGTGATGAGGGTTGTTATATGTTGCCTGGACTGTTCAAGACAGCAGGATATATACGTAGTAGCTTCCCCAGACTTGGAGAAGACCTCTGAAAACGTCAAGTTTGTTCACATCTATGTCTGGTGAAACAATATGTGTGCATGTTAAACATTGAAAATAGTCCAAGAGCTGCCATTAATTTGAATTGATCTGAAATCAGTATTTGGATCTGCCCGGAAATTGAAAAATGTTATTTCCATAACTCCTATCTGAGATACACAGAATCTTTTGAGGGATGTATAAGAATGGCATTGTCATCAACACTGCTAGCTTCAATAGAACATTACTTTATTAAATATGAAAGAAAGCATAGAAGGTAAGGTGCCTCTCCACTCAGAAAAAAAGGCTTTTGTAATATCCCGATATCCAGTAATACTCATTCTCTCTGTACGTGGAGAATGCAATACCTGAAGAAGTCTCTCTAGAGTGTTACTGATTGAAACAGTATTTTAATAACATTAGGCAAACTATATATGAAGTTATATAAACTTAGATAATGATATCTAAGAAATCTGTGGATATTGGACAGACCAAACACATTGGCAATAGCCTTAGTCTTCTGAACTATGTTCCCTCAGTAGGTGACAGCTTTTGTGATTTTTTTAAGTCTGTTATACTAAAGGTTATAGGGTTACACTGGAATGTGTTCCATATCTATTAGATGGCTGCCTCCACAGATGGCTCAATGATCTCTGCAGATTCCTTTTATTCAATACTCTTACAATCCTCAGAATTGTCCTAGAATAATATCACCTCTACTGTAGAGTCAGGTGAAAGTCAAGATAAATAAATGAATTTCTCTTCATTTGGTTCATTTATAACATGTTCACTCCAAAAAATTATGATTTATTGTTTTTCTTCTCAGAATCTCCCTCAGTAACTCTGGCAAGTTAGGCAGAACTGAAGCTGAGCAGTAATTTTGAATTAACTGACTGTAATAAAATCTGTTAAAAATTCATAGCGTTCAAAATTTTCAAAGAAAGATGGAAACATTTATTTTCAAGCATTTTCATTTATATTTGTAGCTAGAGCTCAGATTTGCAAATGTAGGTAGTTGAGTTAGGTGCCTAAATACTTCCATACATGTGATACTAAATTTCAATCACATCAAGGTTTAAAATATGTCTTCTGGCACAGAATAATATATTGGGAATAAAATCTATAGATTATTTGGCTTTCATTACTATTTTTTAAATTATTTTTAAAAGACTTTGTGAAACAGCATCTCTGTTTGCTACAACTGTGGATGGTATACTTTGTTCAAACCTAGGAATGCTCTTGGAATGGTAATAACTAGTAAGGATAAATAGTTCTCTTGCAAAATTTGATGTCAGCAGCATGATCTGTTCTAGCCTAGAGAAAATTCTCAATTCTAAAGTATTACTCAGGCAAATGCTTCAATCTCATGAACCTTATTTGTCATCTCTGTATTACTCAGGTCATTCCAGTAGCCTTTATTGCTCTGATATGAAATACAATGCCAGTATTTACCAAAGCATTATGTATTAATGTTTCTCACAATGTTACTCAGACTCCCCCCTTTGCAGCTATCCTGCAGTTCCTTGGAAGAACCAAAATCCAGCCTCTGAGACTACCATGAAAGCTGTGGAACCAGCTGAAAAAGAAGTTTCTAATTTACATCCATTCTTACTGGATAATACAGACTGCTGGAAAAGTCTGTAGGCAAGTAGGAGGGAAAGAAACATTCAAATTGCCATTAGATTGAACCCATGTCTGCCATACCCTAGGTGAATGTCAGTGCAAGCGATGTGTTGGGGAAGTGGTGGAAAGAAGACGGTTCTTCACTCCTACCTCAAGTTGGTTCACATTTCCTCTGTGAAAAACAATATTACTTTTGGGAGGAAATTTGGGGTCATGAATCTTATTGTACAGATTTGTCTCCCTGCAACCTTGACATGTAAATATGACCTCAGAGACTTATGAGAAACCTCTCTTTTTGGTATTTCCAATTCAGGTAAGTCTTTTGGTCTATGTTATGTTTATATGGGTCCCATTGCTGGCTTTCTCCGCCCACAGACTTCATGCAGGGAAACAAAACACCTGGATTCCAGTAAGTGTCAAGTTTGGTGCTGCAACAACCAGTCAACGCTTTGATGTCCAAAAGTGTTTTGTAATGAAGTTTTTTACCCTCAAGATTTTGACAACCTTTGCAACTTTTAAGAAGTGGGATAAAACTATCTCAGAAGTGGTTACAAAAGCTGGGGACACTTTTGTTAACTGAGCTGTCATTTTGGCATAATACCAAGTCCATGGCAGACTCACTGAAAAAATACTGCACTATAAAATAGACCATCACAGAATCTTAGCATGGAACATACCTAAGAACATGATGAGGTCAACCTGTGCTTGTTATCTCATAGGGATTCAAAAAGAAAAAAAGAAAAAGAAAAGAAAAAAAAGAAAAAAAACTAGCAGAGGGTTAATTTAAAGCTAAGAATCTACTTCAGGCAGTAGTGTTTTTTAAACCTTCCTTTATAATTTTTGCTTATCAAGGAGTGCCCTTCTGGTATATCAACTGAGCCAAGACTGAGTTCTCAAATACTATGATGGCTTCTGTTAATTAGATAGTTTATCTGTGATGAGTTGTTGACACTGAGATGATTTGTGTTAAATAATTTTAAAATATTCTGTGGGGCACTAACTTAGATGCATTGTTTGTTCATGTTCCAGGCCCTGACTTCAATCTTTTTTACAGCCCTCAACAGAAATGAAGTCAATGCTTCAGCAAACTTTAAGTCAGAATAAGCAACACTGCAAAGCCATTTTTGAGTAATTTGAAATCTCTGCAACAATTTTAAGTTTTATGCTTAATAAGTTTGTCTTTTTATCCTCTGGTCTGTAGTTAAAGGCATAAAATGTGAAAAAGATTTTTCATAATATTATTTAAAGATGTTACGTTTTGCTACGTTAGCATTCCTTAAATATTTCTTTTGTGGTGTTTTCCTACTCATAAAACCATTCCCAGCTGCCCTGTTCAGGGCAAAATGAAGGAAGGATTGGCAGAACGTGGCACTTTTTTCAAGTGGTGCTGTACTGACATGGTCTGTCTTTTAGAGGGCTTTACTTTCATTCACAGGAAACGTGGATAGGCTGAGTTTTAATTGTGAAATTTGCTATTTATTACAAAAAAACATGTATTGGTCTTCAGCAGTGCTCACTAAGTATTACAGTGTTTGAAATGGAAAAAAAAATGTTAAGGCTGCACAGGGATGAACCAAGGGTAAACACATTTATAAGTAGGAAGTACTCTGGTACCATAATAACAGGCTGCACATCAGCATTTCTTGTTCTTCAACTCCAGAAATTGGTTCTCCTCTCCTATCTTGCTCCCCTGTTCTTATGCTTTTCCACCTTCGCATTTCTTTCTATTCTTTTCTTTCCTATTGCCCCTTTCAACAAAAATTATACCCTTCTTTCTTACTGTTTTTAACTACTTTTCTGTTGTTTGCCTCCAATCTCACTGTAGTCTTTAAGCCCCAAATGCTCCCTTTTCCTTCTCAACGCCCCATCCTTCCTGAGTGGGAGTGCTGCCCATGCCGCTATAACACCTCAGACTCTGTTGTGATCTCCATTCTGCATTTGCACATGGATACAGTCCCCTAATTGAGAGACTTTTTTTTTTTTTTTTATTAAAAGCATTAGACATTTATATGTAGGAATAACACTTGCAGAGACATTCTCTAGGTTAAAAGTTAAAAGGGATGTCAATCATCATACTTCAGAACATAAACAGATTGCCAGCGTGGGTTGAAAAGGAATTTTCCCCACATAAAATCATAGAAGTTTGCAATAGAAAAGAACTAATAGGTCAGCTAATCCATCTACCTGCCAATTCAAGCTTTTTCCCCACCATATATTTTGCTGTTCCTTTGGCCTTTTAAAAACCTCAAGTGATTGGACTGTTAATGCTTCCCTGTAGAGATTATACAGTCCTTCAGTGCAGCTAGTTCACTCTCTAGATTTTTTCTAATAGTCAGTCTAAACTTTCTTTTACTGCCTTCATCCCCCTAGTCTTAATGGCACTCCTATTAAAAACACACATCTATCATATTAAATAACATTTAAATAACATTCTCTCCTGCCATATTTTCTACAGCTTTTGAGTACGCATAAATTGTTGTGAGCGCCTGATTGATGATTCTTACCCGCTCTATTAGTTGCCTTTAGCTAAGCAAACAATTCTTTTCAGTATCACCTCTGCTTAAAATTGTATTTCTATTACCACAAAGCATATGAGAAGAATCACCTACATCACATGACTACAGGGAAATCAGAGCTTCTGAATATACGTAAATACACAGAAATAGATTTGTCAACAAGAATATCCATATGCGTGGCCATATATGTGGTACACTTACACCCATACAAAAGGACTGTGCAGATAATTCTATCGTAATTCCTTTCAAGACACTTCTCCCAGTTATGTGAATGTGGCTGTGGTATTGTGCTCAGCTCTGACATGCTTTGTCCAAGAAGGAAGAGAGCCTTCCACAGGAGTCCTCTTTCTCTTCAGTGGTGAAAACTTTGGCGATTTAGAACAGTGATGAATTTGCAGTGAAACACAAAATACAGCAAAAGCCATGAAAGCCTGATGGGGAGGTTAAACGGGCTATGTGTGTTGTATATCCCTTGCTGGGCCACTAATAAATTATCCCACTAACCATTAAAATTAGTTAAACCAGAATGCTCCAGCAGGTTTTAAATTCCTCATACCTTAGCTTGTAAGCAAGAGTAAGATCAAATAATTGACAGGTAGCCCTGAAGCAGGCAGGGGTATACTTTCTCTGGGTCTTAAAGGGACATGTGCTCTTGGAGATTTGACAGAGGGACACAGTGTCCAAATGTACCACAGGTGAGCCTTCTGTTACTTGTGGGATAGATTAGTAACATGCCAGAAGGAATAGGAAAGCACAACTCTCCTAGTACTTTGTCCTGTTGTTACTGTACCTGGGAGTCAGCTCCAGCAGAGAGAATGTCAACTCTTCCTGCAAACAGCTTTCAACTACTTTCTCCACTTCTTTTTTTTCCAAGACAAACATAACTCTTCACTCTTTTAAAGCTCATATCATCATTTTTCTACTGCTATGGCATTTGCAAGGTTAAGGCTTCAATATGGAAATATTTTGGGAGTCTTCTGGGCAAATTCTGCGTAGCTGTTAACCAGTGACCTTCAGCTTATTCTGTGCTCCTTAGCCCTCAAGATACTTCCAAACTTCGTTGACCTAAGGAGATCAGTGGTCTAGGCTATTCACATAGCAAAAGCAGATTGCAGTGGTGCTCATGTATGCTACAAAGAACAAAATAGATCTTTCTATTGTAATTTCTATTAAAACTCTAACAAGCAAGTAGGTAATATACTTAAAATACAGATGATGAAATGGTTACTGTAAAGTATCCTAACAAGACAGATTTCTGTAACTCTATTTTTGTATTTCTTTACATCCTTTGTAGATTAGCGTAAACACAATTAATTAATCATGAAAAGCAACTCCTACAGAGTAGAAGCAGGATTTTAGCTTCCAAAGCAACTTCCCTGCCAGACCTGAAAAATCTTATTCATTGTCAAGCAGTGTCACTCTTCTTAGCCAGCCTTTGATACCACGAGGTGCAGCAACCAAGAATTGCAGCAGCCTGCCTGTTTTTTGACATGGATACAGGATTGAAATATACTGGGCTATTTGCACCATCTGGTACATGCATTTCAGTTGAATGAAAGCAGATGAACTCCTGGGCACTTTGGTGATGAAACACCAGGAGAAAAGGAAACAAAACCTAAGAGACAAAAAAGTGTTAGTGAGGAAAAGAAAGCTGAATTGATCTCATTTCTGGACTGTGGAAGGCCATCTTCTAGGTTTCTTCACACTTGACATGGGACTAGATGTTTGACTCCTTGTGTGTTTGGAAAAGGAATGCATTAGATTAAGCAGAATGTTCTAATGATCCTTTTTAGTTTTGAAATCTGGGGATCTATAAATATGTATATATCAATGTTGCTGTGACTATGATTTGCAGCTGTCAATCAGTGTGCGTTTATGGCTGTAAATTTTCATTTCACTAGATTTTTTGCGTAGTCTTCTAAAGAGAATAAAAGTCTACTCCACATCTCGAGATTTTAGACAGAAGAGTAATGCATGATTAACAGTATGCTGAGAGGTGTCACATTCACATTAACACTGATGTGTGAACCAGTGGTCAAATGGCAGATTACATGTCTGTCACAACACATCAGGGCAGTGTTCCAGTCTGCCAGCTTTACCCTGCCCAGCTTCTTCAAACAAAGAGTTCTTCTGAAAAATGTAGCACAAAAAGAATGTTGAGCCTTTGGGGGAAAAAGAAGTCTGTCTCACGGTCAAGCTTTCTGAAGTCTTAGTAACATCAAATGGCAGAAGGAGGTTACTCACAGTCACATAACCTTGCAGGTTCGTGGAAGTCTGTAACACAAATGTTGCATATGTGGCCTTATCAAAGATTTTCTGCATGATAAGTATATTACTGAAAAAGTACTGCGGCTGGCATATTTCGATTTGGAGAAAGGATGCCAATTCTATCAAGGCTAGAAAAACTCTGACCCAGTTCCAAGTGAAAAAGCAAGTTTTTGGAATACCATTTCAAGCAAGAAGTTCCAGTTCATCGGAAATGTCATGAAAAGTGTCCTTCTCCTTTTTTCTTAAGGACAGAAATTTTATTTTTAAAGTGCATTATTAACTAGCTGCTTGATTTCTTAATAGCAAATTAAGACCTGGAGCTGAAGTGACTGTTAGTGGGTAATGGTGTTTGAAGTCAATATATATGATGAAGTTGAACATATTTCCAAACCCTTGGGGTGTTTTTATATACTAAAAACAAAATTTTAGACAATAATTGTAATATTGTTTACAAAATCAAAAATAATTCTTAGGGTTTAAAGATGCTATCTAGGGGGTGGTGAATGCCATGCTCACTTGAACAGTGCCTGACTTCTTATGTGCTGCAAGTCCCAAAAGATCTGCTGAACTTTGCTGGAAGTCGAATTGTTCTTTCACCAGTACTCTCACCTCACTGGAAGCACAAAATGGAAGATACCAAGGATAAAATGTTGAAAACATATACATAACATAAAAGTTAAGGTCTATTTTCAAGAACACCTAAAATACACGTCTTTACAACATAAAAATATGTCTGCTGAAGAATTTTATCAAAATACTGTACTTCTGAGTAGTTAGCATATGAGCCAGTATTTGGACACAGCCCAAAATGAGTAGTTAAGTATTGTCTTGGCTCATCTCTTAAATGTTAATATGTGTTTACTATACATAAAGGACTTGATGATAACCTCTTACAGCATTCTAAACATTGACTTTATCAGAATCACTCCTGATTTATATACAAACAAGAACTGGAATATCAAATCTATGTATAGATATGGAAATATATATAGTGTGTACATTTTTTATATGCTACATAAAAGTATAGAATACATATTCTGTATTCTATAAAATATTCCATATTAATACACAGAAACAGAGTACATCTTATATAGTAATTATTTGGATTTTTACATTGCTTCTGCATGGATACATATTTCTACACAATTTAATATAAAATTCAGTCCTCTGTACCATCATTTAGCTTTAGTAAAATCCTCTTCTCTGCTCCTAGTTTAAAATATTTAAGAATACCTATATAGGTGACAAGTTCTATGAATTTATATAGTGCACACATATTTATTTTCAAGCATGATGGTAGGAAGAAACTTTTATAATTTTCCTTTATTTTTTAACAGTAAATTATTATTTCATGGAAAAAAAATACCACTGCTTTGTTAGTGAGATGAAGTTCAACAACATTCAGATGAGCCACAATTCAGTTTGTCAGCTTTGGCTTCCTTTCATCATTTTTTTTCTTCCTGACACTATGAACCTGCTGCTACTGTCATAAGATGTAAAGTTTATTTCTGTACACATTTTGCTTCTCATTTCTGTATGAATGGCTCCTATGTCTTGAGGCACAGAAATGTTATTTTCTATGGATTGAATTTAGGCTTCTCAGGAATAACGTAGGTATGGCATGTTACAAACAGAAAGAGTAGCTGGAGGGTCTGAATTCCACCTTTAGCTATCTTCTTTCTAATTCACTTAAAGTCACTTAAATAATTATTCTTAAGCAAAGGTCTCACTGTATGTTACAGTGCTATACATAAAAAGCAACTATGGTTGTACAGCACAGCATGGTGTTATAAATGATGCAGTAGCATAATATTTTACATTCAGAAAGTAGATACAAAACTGCACAGTATAAATGAAATATTTTCACTAGTTTTCATTAATTTAATTCTTATATTCAAAGAGAGATAATCTTAATGAAATGTATTTTAAGCTCTCTGTATTTTAAATGCCCAATTAAACAATGTAAAATAAGTATTAGCAAAGTGCCTATTCTGGTAGAAAGAGAAGAGGCATACTTGTAAGAAAATATCCCCAAGAAAATCACAGTTGATACATAGATTTTATTACCAATGAAGTACTCTAGTAAAAACAGTAATAAGGTAGTATTAGTTGAATTTTCAAAAGTATTTATTTTTGGTCAACTCTCTTTTAAGCTTTATGTACATTCTCAATAATTTCTAAAGAAACAGAGTTTCTTGAACTCTAGGATAAGATTCATGGGGGAGAATGATGTTCTTAAAGCAGCAGTTAGGCATCTAAAGAAAGCAAAAACATTTTATCCTGTAGTGTTCACAAAATTCTTACTGAACTGCTGCTTGTAAGTGTCTAAAGCTGCTAAGCATTTACATTTTTTTGCAAATAGTATTCTTGTAATGTCTTGTTAGGCACATGCTGAACAACCTGTGCTTTCAAAATAGCAGAAAAAGCATCAACTAACACTCCAGTGTAAATCACAGATTAATTTCACAACCCTGCCTGTGGAGTCCTGAAAGTATTGCTTATGCTTAGTTGTCAATTATGGGCTAACGTCTTTTAAATTAATCCTTGTTAGAGGTTTGGTTTTGCCTCTGTAGTTCATTTCAAAAATGATTTACACACATGGAATAATTATAATGAGTCAACTGTTAATTATTTTTGACATCTAGGTTAATAAAAATATACTAATGTTCCAGTTATTAATAGAATTGGACTATCTTTATGAAACTCAAAACCACCAAACTGCCACGATTGCTGGAAAAATTGGAACTAACTCACACTTTCATCTTTTAAATGGTGGAGGTATTTTCTGTACCTAACTTCTGTGAAGACAATTATAACCTGCAAGTCTGTCTTTATATAACTGCTGATAAGCAGTCTTTAACCTACCTTAGTTTAAATGCCTTTCAGCAAAATGCATGATAACTACACATGCTATCAAAAATAGTCTTCGACCGACCACATGCTGTGTAAGGGTACCAGTGAAATACTTCATAAACAGACAGAATGCAAACATGCACAAACACACAAACCACTAATGCCATAAACAACCTCAAGCACAGTACAAACAAAATGCATGCCAAGAAACCTGCTTAAAAATGTGTACTATAGAAAAACACACTTTCAGTGTCTGAAAATGTATTTGACTGTTTATTATACAATAAGCAAAACTATGCAAAGTGCATGGTGGCCCTTGAATGAAACTTCTGCCAAGCTCCAGAGACAATGTCCCTTTGATCTTGAGGGTATCTCTTGTACTCCATAAACAACATAAACACAATAAATGATCATGTGTCCCTATATGCTTATCACATTTACAAAACAAGCAGTAATTATTAGGTAAGGATTTGGGTACTCAGCAAAAATAACAGTCCAAATCATGGACCTAATTTATTCTTGATAAAAATCTACTTACTTCAATACCACTTTGCACCTGTAGGAAAATTCACTTCTATGTAGAATTTAAAGATAGAATTTTATTTGGGTTATAGTGCATGTGAGAGCAACAGCCATGCCTTTGAAAACCTGTGAGGTCTCACGACAGCATCCCGATGCTGGGCATTCTGCTGCCACATGAAACCGTTAGCCCAAGGTCGGCATGGCGACTGGCTGCGGGCAAGATTGAATAGAATTTATGTGTGTGAAAAGGAGAGAGGTTGCTGTAGGAAATACAGAGAAGAAGGTCAGAGCCTGTCCCACAGCAGGAGTCAGGTCTATTGGTTTGGTCTGGGGGCTAGAGTTGGGCCTGAGGTTCCTCCCTGCAGTCTCTCACAGGAGAGGCGGTGAGCTGGGACCGATTAAGCCCCCAGGTTTAAGAAAGGAAAGGCACAAGATGCAACTTCATTAAAATTACTCACAGATTCTTCCTATACTCTTCTACTGACATGGTAAACAGCATCACAGTGTTGCGGCAGGCTCTGCACTGCATGTGTAATGGATGGCCAAATATGCAACTAATAACTCTAGTTTTTTCCTCGTTGGAGCCCTATTTTTTTTCTTCTCACATAGATGTTTACTTTTGCAAAAAAAAAAAAAAAAGTTGGAATTTTGTGGTCCTCAATCCTTCACAAAATTCAATTACATTGACCAAAGGTTTGGAGGAAAAGCTGTGGCAGAAGAGGGTATATAAAAAGATGGAAAGAGAGAACGTGTGAGTTCTTAAGGCTAAACCCACTCTACTCCAGTAGTTAAAACAGCTAGCTGGACACAGGACATCTAGCTTGGAGTTCATTGACAATCAAAAGTGGGACTGATAGTGAGCTGGCTGGTAAGAGGCGCTGAGGAGAGAGAGAAGGATCCAGCACAGCCCCCATCATAGGCTCTCCAGACTTCCTCATCAATCGGTTCTGAGAAATCCTGACGCAGAAGATCTCTCAGGGCATGTCTAAGCTGTCTGCTTAGGTGTCAGCGCAACTCAACATGAGAAGTTTTAAGGAGCACAGTGAAAAAATGTGAATGGTCCCAAAGTAAGCTAGTATCAGAAAATGACTATGTTAAACCAATGACCAAAAAAACCAAAGTTAAAAAATGACTATGTTCAACCATGGTGACTAACAGGCTGTGGTGTGGGCACTGTTTTTTTCATTCTGATGACTCACACTGGGGCAATTTCACCAATTGTCCATCCATGCGCTAGAAGTCAGTACTGCCAAAGCAGAGACAAGATGTTCCCCGGATGCTGTTGTTTATAGCTGAGCCTATTAAAATAACTGCAATTAGTGTTCTTGAGAAGTAATACAGAATTGCATGTCCCAGATTGGATGAAAGGTGATACGCAACCTCTTCGTCCATACTGTTCGGCAGATGCCCCAGGAGAATTATCATTAACAGCGATGTATTTAAATTCAACAAATATCATGAAACTTCATGACCAGATTGCACTGATTAAACTAGTCAAATTCTAAATTAATTAAATTAAATGGGCATAACTTTTGCACTACATCTCAGCCCTCAAAAAAGAACCACTTGTTAATTAGATTATTTACTTTTCTTTGTTTTTATTAACACTTATTGAATTTGAAACTGAATAAACAGTAAGAAGCAAGGACCTTTTGTGAAATTTTCATTAAAAGAATCAGCTTGTGCCAAAAACATGTTTCTGAATACTCCAGAAAGTCTTCAGGAGAAGGTGGCAAACCAAGCTATCACTGATATATTAGACTTTAGGGATAAACACTTTTTTTTTTATTTATTTATTTTTTTTAACCAGGTGGATGTGGAAAGAAGTGGTATTTCCTAAGGCTTTTCAGATTTTTTTTCTAAATCAAAGTAATTAGGCTGTTATTTTCCTTTTCTTTACCCTTCAGATCATGCTTATGCACTGCTTCAAATGTTATTATCTATGTGTCCATGCCATCTATGTGTCTTTCCCTGGTGATTGTCTGCCTCTGAAGAATACTGATTAAGATGAGCTGTGTACATTTGCCTATTTCCAGCAGAAGTAAGTTTTATTCAAATTTTCATTTTAGCTAAGGGTCAACTTGGGACAATGAACAGTACTGCACATTTTCTAGTTGAGATTTGCAAATTTGCTGGCTAGGACAAAATGTAACATTTTGCTTTGGTAAATTTAGAAAGGTCTTTTTCTTCTTGGTACTAGAATTCTGATTCACAGTTGGTTTTTGTTGTTGTTTTTGTTTTGTTTTGTCTTTTTTTTTTCCCCTCAGGCATAGCATAAGGATATTGCTGGAAATATGGTTATTGTATTCTTTGTTTTTTTTTTTTTTTTTTTTTTTTTTTTTTTAAAGCAGTTACTTATTTGCCCTAATTCTTTTGTAGCAACAATCCTCTATTGTTGCAGTAAAGCAACTTTAGTTATGTTGGGGAAAAAAAAAAAAAAAAAGCTGCTAATGCTTTGTTTTCAGCATGGGTGAGTATTATCTGCCTGAAACCGCACTTGACTGGGAAGGTTTTGGCTTTGGTAGTGCAAATCCCTTGACACAACTTCAGATTTTGGGTCAGGAGGGGATATTCAAGTTCTTTCATGATAACTGACCATGACGCAGTGATTAAAGATGTCAGCTGACCTGACAACTCTGGAGCTCTGTTACAGAAAATACAGATGTGGCCAGAAGCCTTTAAAACCACATACTTGTCTCTGTGTGTTTATTAATGTCATCACTAGTGGCAAATGCAATATATAGTTTAAAAAAATAATGCTTTATTTTTTTTAACTGGATTTATAAAGTCCAAATGTTTACTTAGAAATTAAACATTTTGGTACTGGGGCCTCTAGGATACGTTGGCAGTGGAAAAACTAACCTACACCAGATGGCAGAGGTTAAAGAAATACTATAAAATATGGCTTCTATTCATACAGTTCTCAGACAAACAGAACCCTAAGCAGAAAAAAAAACTGTGAAAGTGGAAAACCTTTTCATTTGCTTACATTTCTCTTTGCTACTCAGCAAACCTGAGAGGTATTGTATCATCACGTATCAAGAAAGTAATATGCCAGATTGTTGTAACAGGTGGAATATGTTTGTTTGTAACACGTTGAATCTGAAATAAAGAAAGGACCAAAGTTACTAAAGGGTTCTACAAAAACATTTACAAAATGTAAGCACCTCATTTTTGTACCTGCAAAGCTTACTGAGAAAATGAGAATTCAAGTTAATAGCTCCATTTTGCACACAAAATATAAAAACAAAACTCTTAAAATTTTACTGGTTTGATTAATTTGGCTAGGTAAACATGTATGCTAAGGAGATAATTTTCCATTAGCATTTTTAATTAACCATTTCATAAATATAAAAGAGAAGTTCAACATGAGTTTTATCTAGACTTTATCCTACTTTAACTAAACTTCATCCGTAGTTTTGGGGGGTGGGTGGTTTTTGTTTGTTTGGTTATTTTTATTTATTTTTGAAGGTCACTAAAATCACAACTTTTTTGGTACTTTAATGTATTTGACATTGCTTCATTACATTGTATTTGGTGAATCTGTTATTATTATAAATGCATCATGGTAATATAAATACTTCTTGTATATTTTTGTCACTTCAAAAAACCCACTGTACACCCCAATCTGTAAAGTAAAATGTGTGATACAACCCATTTTCTTATCATATATGTAGACATGTGAAGGGTTCTTTTTTAAAAAAAAGGAAAAAAGTGATGTGAACTTGGGCACAATGGACCATGCTGTCAAAAATATTCAGTTGTCAAAAATGCAGATGGCATAAAAGCACAGAGACATATCAGTTATTGGAATTCCTTTTAATAGGAGCTATTGTGTGGATTTTTATCATTGATCAGGTGCCTAAAAATGTGGGTGGGTGGCCAGTAAGTGCTTCAAGGATACCTAAATATTTCTGGAAAATTCTGTTTATCTGAACAGTTAGGTACTTAATACTTTCAGAGACATAGACAGCCCAACGTCCATGATAGAAATAAATGTTCTCCCATGTAAATAGTGGTTAAAAACAGCAAGGTGTCTGAGGAGCAAAAAGAGATCTTGTACTTTCCCCTTCCAAAATAAATAAATAAATAAGCAAATAAATAAATGTATAAATAGAAGCTGGACAAAATGGAAAGCTAGGCACAATTAAAACAATTACTGAGCAGTTTTTGAGGCCATTCAGTAAAGAATTTCTGTATTTGAAGTTTGTGCACTGCCATCACATTACTAAAGGAATGGTACTACCAATGGCATTCAAAACGAGGCTTAAGATCAGTAACAAGCTACCTGGCCAACCTCAGGAGTTCAGCTCGGGTCAGCCCCTGTGTTTTCCTTCCTGAGGACTTCCCAGGAGCCAGGGGGGAATCCTGAAACTCAGAAAGTGCTTACAACTACCGGGACTGTTTCATTGTTCTGCCCGCTCTATTTTTGCCCCTTTTGCCTGTAAGAATAGTGGCATTTTGGTGTGAATACAAAGCCCCTTTGCGATGGATAAAGTCAGTGTTCATAATAAACTCATCTCTTATTGCTAGGCAACACTGAGCAAAGTGAATTTGTCACTTCTGTTTGGTGCAACTTTCGATTTCACCTCCAACTGTAACAATATAGCCTGCTATATTTTAGATGCCACTGTGGTTGGATGCCATCCCAGGAAAGATGTGAACTACTACTGACAGGGAGTGAATGACTGGCAATGGGCATAAGCAGTTTTTTGATTCTTAAGATTTGACATATAATTAATTGTAAGATTTACTCTTCTATGAAACTCATACTTCATGATTCCTACTTGCCAACTGCCTTTTAGAAAAGGCAAATGTAACACACAAATTCCCAGACAGGTGAAGTTTTGTTTGCCAGTTTACCTCTTTTCAAGGGGTACTTGCTCTGTTCGTATTTTTCTGCATCAGCTGTCTTTTTGAGGGATGACTACATGTAAAATTCAGATCTTAAGTACACTCAATCAAGTGAACACCATTATTTCTAAGGCATATCTAATTATTTGCTTGAATAAATATGTTACTTACCTTCAGAAATTAAAGTTCAGATTATAACAGATGCTGAACAATTCTTGTGCACTGCTGAGTACCCTTAGCATCCAACATCACCCTTTAGGAGTTGTTCAGGAGCTCACATTACTGCATAATTAATACTGTAGTCACAGTTTTTTTAACAAGAAATGAATTCCCCATTTATGATAAAAATGTTAAATGCTATTGTAGGCTTCTTTAATTAGAGGAGTGATAATTTTGTTCTGAAAATTTGTGTATGATTGTCTAATCTGACTATTAGTTCTCCATTCTCTGATCTTTGAAGAATGTTAGGTCTGTTTGGAGTTAAATATATATATATATATAGTTTCATCACATTTGACTAGAAAGAGGGACAAATTTTATACGTCAAATAAAATATGCATCTTCTAAAAAATCATAATCATTACCACCAGTCATTTCTTCAAACCTTTAGAAATATTTCATGATCACATTAACTACAGGAATATGTCAAACAAGTGTGAATCTTAATAATATTTTAGTCTTTCCATATTTTAACTGACTTGCTGAAAACAAAAGGAGTTTCTGTAACTGTATGAATGAACCATGGCGTGTGCGTGTTCTTTTAAGAAAGGCCAAGGGTGCAGTTCTATTTTCTTAGCTCTGCTTTCATATTTATGTGTCTCATTTCCAGCTCATTGCTGATGCCTTAGTTGCACTATCCATCAACACTTTTATCCTCCTTGTTCCTCAAAAAGAACATAAAATCCTTTTTTATGTGGTGGTAATATTATTGCAAATAAAAGCAAATACCAAAATCTTTATTAGTCTGCCAAAATAATAAACTATTTAATAAAAGCATGCTGTAAAAATAAGGTCATTTGCATCACTCAAGTTTCTTGCAGGAAATACAGAGAATTATTGGTCAAAAAGTACAAACTGACAGCAATTATTTCTGTTGTTGATCTAATGCTGCCTGAAAATGGGTTAAAAAAAATGCACTGAGGTTTTGTAAGTTTGCTGTCTTTAAATGTTTGTTTTTAAAGCTGTTGTATAGAGAGGAGCCTGGGAGAATCACATTTTTCAAAGCTCTGCTTTTTTTACCAGTTTTCTCCAAAACTGATATAACTGGATAGACCCTATTAGAAATCTTTAAGGCAAAACTCATGGTAACCTTCTGACTCCCATACTGCCGCAAGATTTATCATCCAAATATTTACCATCTCTATATTCCATATTAATTGTATTTGGTTAGGATTTGTGTCAGCTTTAGCTATATGATTTTTTTCAGCTTTCTCTTTTGTCATTCTTGCAGACAGATAAATGCAAATATTTTATTTCAGAAGCTGGTTAAATGTTTAAAGTTAGCACAAATATGCTTTTAAAATCATGCGCTTACTGCCTAATCCTTTTTTCTTACTGTACTACAACCTGACCATTATTTTCTTACTGCAGTTTCTCTCCCAATCTGGCAGTTTTGCAAATATGTTATTGATAGAGCATAGAAAAATCAGTTGCCGTGGTGAGATTTAAATATTGCTTATGATGTCCCTGTATACTTCCCCAGAAGAACCTGCACACAAACATTAAAAATAATCCAGTCTCACAAAAGTTATTCATCAGACAAAAGCTATCTGCCATGATTGCCACAATCTAAATGTTAGGGACTGATTTTTAGAAAAATTGAGCTAAAACATTTTGGACGAGACTTTTTTTTTTTTCTGTAATTATTACACTGACATTTTTTAACATGCAGTTGCAAACCTCTATACATCTCAAAACACTCCGCAAGGTATAACTATGCCTACTTTACAGATAAAGAAGCTGTAACAAAGAGCAGCTGAAGTTGCACAAACAATCATGCAACAAGTTATTGACCAGAGAATAAAATTTGAAGATTCAGACCACTGGGTATTGTCCCAGCATCTGGGGTTTTTACTGCTTCTGCTTCTTAAGTGCAACAGAGATGCTCCGCTAATTTAGAGGATGAGACCCGTATAGAGATGAAATATTTTAAAAATACATTATATATATTGAAATGAGTACTTTGTGGAGCCCTGTTAGTATATTCAGTCATGCTTTAAACCATAAAACAGCCAGGAGTTATTCTCTTTGCTTCACAGACTGCAGACTGCTGAAAGCTGAATTAACTCTTATATGAAATAATGTTTAGGATGTCATGTGATATGCGCAAGGTAGATAAAAGCATGTATGTTTGGAACAGCCCTTCTTCTTATTCTGAAGGTGAGGAAATTTGGTATGTACATATATTAATAGATTCAGTAACTGTAAATTTCTGTCCTGCAAACACTTGAGCAGTGTTACACATTCCAGTAAAGTCACCCATCTGTTTTCAAAATTAGCTAAATTAGTAGTTTTCAAAGTTGACTTGTTTAGATAGTACACACAGTAGCAGCAGATGCTGGAGTAACAGCTCCCAGCTATCTGTAGGACTGCATACTTGAGCAGGAAGAGGTGTTCAGTTCCCAAGACAATTGAAGTACAGAACATGTACAACAGTTTCAGACTACCCCATCACTAATCAGCAGTATGGTTTAAATTAAAAGCACTTGCATTTTATGTGCTTGGTATTTATTGGGACTGCTATGCTCTGTATACATCATTAAGACAAACTGTACAGATGGGATTTTAAAAGACTTAGATAATTGTATGAATGTTAATTAGAGCTTTGTCTATTCAGGCTAAGATAGGAAATAAAGATATCACCAAATCACATTTTTCAGGATATTATATATTGTATTACCTGTAAAAATCAGCATATTTACAAAGGTCTTTTAAGTATTATTTCAGAGTTGAGTAGTTTAGGTACAAGAGTGTTACGTAAATTGTCAACAGTGAAACAAATCAGTAGAAGATTCCTGTAGATAATAATTCATGACTGAAAAGACACTAGATCATCGAAATTCCCTTCATTTTTTATCAAACAAACAAAACAAAAAACAGGCAATGGCAACAAGCAAATTGAAATTAATGTCAGCACAGTAAAAAAAAATAGGGATAGCTGTCCCTCTGGGTTAACTACATAGGTGGCTAAAGCCAAAAAAATCTGTGAAATGAACCCATGGTTCATAACCTGGCCTTTCCAGTAAATCTTAGCAGATGGATGTTATAACTTCTCTTGTCTCAGCTCTCGTTCCTGAAGTTGTAATGATTCTGTAACATCATTGCACTAGTACAGTGACTGCAAAACTGTATGGTTTTGAAAATCATAATGCTTACGCTAAGATCAGAGACCAAGCATCCTGTTTTTTGTCTTTGTCAAATTTCTTAGGCGTTATAGAACCAATTGGAAAACTAGGAGAGAGCTTTTTGTTCAAAACCACTTATCAATACAGTAATCAGGAGTGTCTTTCAGGCTCTTGCAAAATATTTTTTTACTTCAAAGCTTAAACAACATAAAAGAAAGCATACAGACAAAGCAGTGTTGGAAAGGAAGTAACATGCCCTTATTTTTAGCACTTGCCCACTTGTCACTCTTAAATTCTCATCTGCCTTTCAAATGTAGTGTAATCTAATTTTTATGCATACTGTATGCTCGTACAGACAATTTCCTCATTACAGAGTATGTCGAGTTTGGTAAAGGCTTTTGTACTTTTCCTTAACCTGTTTCAGAAATAGCACTGTCACCATTTGTCTCAGTACCACATAGGATGATGGAAATTGACATTTTTCTATTCAGAAGTGAAAAGAATGTTAGTTTTATCAAAGACTAGATCCTCTCTTTCCCTCCAGTTAGATTTGAATTTGGTCACTTCGGGGCTTACTGTGTAGGATGATTTTAAGCAATGCTCCCAGTGGTTGCAGGCTCTGTCACCTCATAATTGACCATGACACGAATTATATGTCCAAAGCCAAGGGGTAGAGTAAATAGCATATGTCAGGGTCAATTAGAAGGTGGAAGACCCTGCAACAAAAAAGACTGCACTGATTAGAGCGCGATGTTGACATGGGAGCTGACGCTTCAATGTTATTTCAAAGGGCACTGTCACAGCCACCCTTCCTTGAGGTCTCAAAATCAGAGGCATATTATGTCAGTGGTTTATACTACACGTGATGTGATAAAGTTCTATGGGACATTGGAAGTTATAATTGATTTGCTGCTTTTCTTGCAGTGATAAAATGCTTTCTCTGTGTGTCTCAAAGCTAAGCTTGCCATTTTGCTAATTAGGACAAAACAGCTTCATACTTACTAGATTAATTCTCCCTCGAAAAACCTTACTATGAGATGAAAACAGTTTTGAATGTGACACAGTTAAAAACTGTTCTGATTTTTAAAGTTATTAAAAATATTTGTACTGGCATAATTAAACAGAATAGGAACAGTGGAGTACAGAGAAAACAGTCATTTTTATTACTTAAGCTATGTTATAAGTATTTTGTGGTATGGGAAGATTCTGCAGTGAAACAAATGGGCCAAAAAAGCTGCAGTTTGCTTATTCCCCTGAAACTTCAGCAGCTTTAGCCTACTCAAATGTTCTTAATCACTGATGAACTGCAGAACCATTTAGTAAGTGAGTAATGATCCCTAATTATATACTACCACAAGAAGATGCTATAGTTCATTTTAGAGTTGCATTATACCAGTTCAATTTTCTCACTCCTTTAAAGCTGTTTCTCTAAAATTCTGTGTCTCTTTAAAAATATCCCAGTCATTTCTGCCTACAACATTCCCAGCGTTTTAACTCATGATGATGGAGAAGATACTGTAGCTTAACTTCTTTATCTAGATAGCTAATTCCTCTCTGTTCTCATGGGTTATTATCCATGACCACATTTTTCCAAGGTGTTTTGTAACCATCAAATAGATGGCTAACTCCCAATAAATTACAGCCTATAGCTATAGATTCAAAGCTGTTGGATGATGAACACTTTATAAGGATTATTGAGTTTAAACAATCTTCTTCTTATCCTCTGGAATGGTTAATAAGAGATCATAGTCCCTAATATACAGAAATGCTCCAAAATTTCCATTTTCAGTCTTCTTTGGCAGTTAATATAGTTTCACAGGAAACATTTAATGTTATATAATAGAAACTTGGTTTTGAATCTTTTACATGCAATGTAACATTTATAGTATAAATTCATCTCTGATCCACATTTGTACCAATGTAGCATTAGAAGAGCTTTCACACTTGTTTTGTATTTAAAAATCTCATGCAAATTTAAAAATTGAAATGCTTATTTCTAAAAATCTGGTTTTTATTCACAAGTGAGAAAATGAGAGAATATAAAAGACTGTTTAACCTGTAAATATAACATCCATTCTTAACTCTTCCATTGCAATCAAAATTAATGTAAATTAGAATAGAAACTGCTTTGGTACTACAGGTTCCACTGAGGTGGAGGTACTCGGACATTTTTTTCCCCATTGAGGGTACTGAAGGACTTCATTTGGTGAAAAAGACAGTAAAATCCACTGGACTAAGCACAACAGAAAAAAGGTAAATGAAGGATTTTGCCAGTCACACTTGACAGTTTCTCTTGGTGGTAATTACTGTTAGTGCTTTTACTAAAATAAAAATTTTGAACACTGAAAACAGACCTAGTCAAGGGGAAAAACTGTTCAGCTTCTACTGAATATTAATTTTAACTTGTGCTAGAGTGTGCTGGAAATGGAAACAGACTGGTCATTTTCATGGAAGCATGGCCACAAAAGGTTAATTTTGTTCTTTTGACTCACTGAACGTGAGGTAGATTGATTAACGAAAAGGAAAGAGTTTAGCAAAAATTTAGAAAAAGCGGAATCACATAAGTACCTTTACCTATTAGTCAAAAACATATAATAATGCTATCTTGGGCTAAATTCTGTCTCTGTTACGGTGGACAACAAATATAGGTCTGTGAGTCATCTTGAATGCTAGAGGATGAAGGAAGGTTGTTGGATTTCATAGTTCTGCAGAAATAGGTCAAATCATCTAGGAAAATGACACGCCTTATCAGAACTAGGAACTACAGGATTAGCTGTATGTATTTTTATTAGAGCTTACATGGAGAACTTGAAAGAAAGGAGCCCGAAGGCCTGGTAAGTCAGCCTCCACCTGCAGTGCGGATCATGAGGGCAGTATCTGTGTGAATGGCTGGAGATAGACCTGAAGTCACTGCATGCCTACTTCGATCTAAAAAGAGGTGAATGATACGACAAGGTGTTCAAGCTAATCTCAGTAGGCTGTATTATCTCAGGCGTAATGCCCTGGTAGCACGGTTATACAGCATTCAGCAAAACAGCAAAGCTATTTATATCTGGTGAGCTTGAAATGTAGACAGAATGACCTTGAGTCCTCATGTCCAGATGGGGAAATATGTTTTCCAAAATCCCTTTCATTCAGCTTTTAGTATGTCAATACATCTCACATTTCCAAACTGGAAGTTTTTTTTTTTTTTTTTTTTTTTTTTCCCCAAAAACTTAACTTCATTGTATCTCATGGATGAGTTGATAATATCCTGTTAATTGTGAAGTAAGTGGAAATTTGGGGAAGTTGTCAATGGCAGGCAGCTCAAGGAGCTAGCTCCACAGTTCCATAGTTAAAGACAGAAGTACTCTCCTTTAAAATCTACAATCCCTTTTCTGCAGTACACAAACAGCTTGGGGTATCAGCAGCAGTGAAAGTGCTGCCACCTGTTCGGAGGGAAACACCTCTGCCTGTGGGAGGGTCACAGGAGTGCACCTCCCTGCACGGCAGTAATGGCACATCGCCAGCCACACCGAGGGAAACCCTCACGCTCAGGTTTGGGGCTTGGCTTGGTAAGTAAAGGAGGAGGTGATTCTCCAAATCTTTGTTTTAAAATGGAGATGTTCTTCTAACGTTATGTCTACTTTATATATGCAGTATTCTGTTACTTACTGGTGATTATAATGGGAAATCTTTTAATTAAGAACTTCAGCAGTTCACCTTTAACTGCCAATCACTGGATAATTGGCCCTTTTCTAATAGGCACTGCAGCTCAGGTATGCTAAAATGACTGTTTCTCAGAATAACTTACTGAAGGTAAGTTATTTTTGGAACTCATTTATAGGAGAACTTAATTAACTATTCCAGGTTGTTAGGGATACTGCACTGCATTTTTTAATCCTCTGACAGGTTCCTCCAGTTATACTAATTCATTATTATTATTTTCAACTTTCTAGGCAGAAAATGGTGAGGCAGAAGCACTGAGCCATCACTGGCTTTCTGCACAAACTAACCAGTACCTATCCAAGAATAAAGGCAGCTTTGGTGAATTTTATTGCTTCAGCTCCTGCTGCAGTAGAGTTGAATGTCACTTGGGGCAACCAGCTTGAGAGAGGATGCACAGCCTTTTGTCCACTGTCATATGGCAAAACTTTTAAAAGCAGTGACACTACACCAGAGATATTTCATCAGGTGGATGAGAGTGAAAAGATTTACTCACTACATATATTACAAATTATATGAAAACAGCACACTTCTGGTAAAAAATACAGATTTGTTTTGCAGACCCACTTTACTATTCAACTTTGAAACACATCACATATTCTGGCAACCAAATCCCACTTTTTATTAGTGCAAATAACTTTTGATGCCTTCATCGATTGGAAGGTAAAAATCCAGTCTCACTAGCAAATTAAGCAGACTTTGGTCCTGCAGTGTCATATGTAACTTCTACTTCAAACAACAAGTCTGACTTGTAAGTGGAAATTTGTCTTCTGAAAGCTGTAAAACTGAATGCAATAGAACCATCTGCTGAAAAAGCAGCAGCATTGTATCAGAGTAGAGTAATAATAATGAACCTTTGAGAGAGTAGAGGATTTCAGAATTATTCTCCTTTCTAGATCTTCTAACAATGACACGTAGAAGAGAGCTTTACACGTCTTTGAATTTATTATAAAGTTGTGTGAGTAAAAGTATTGATTTTATAGCACTTTCATTTTCCAAAGCAGAATAACTTATGTATATGACTTTTTGACTTTCCATGTACTATTGCTAAATATTGTAAAATGAGCACCTTTTAAATGTTCATAACTACTAACTGAATTATTCTTTCTTTTGATAACCAAAACCAAAAATATTTCATTCTGGAGCAGAAAGAGAGGCAACGTGTGATAAAATATTGGTGGCGTTTTTTTTTTTTTTTAATTTTTATTTTTTTTTTAATAAATCAAATACTTTGGTCTGACATTTTTACAGTTCCTCAGAGGTGTGGTTATTGTCTACCAGCACATCTACTATGCAGCACTGCTTCATTCAATTCAGTAATCTCAGCTAAAATCTCTCAAGTCCCCTGGATTTGCACCTTTAATTCAGAAGAGGTCTCCATTACTTGAGACAAAAAAAAAAAAAAAAAAAAAAAGACCCCACCAAAACCAGTGCCCTCTCATCATTCATGTCTAAGTAACCCTGGTCCAGATCATCTAAGATGTGTTGAAGAAAAGGCTAATTATATTTTAAGTCATGATCACTAAACTACAAGGAAATCAATCTGTCCTGTAAGTAAAAAAATTGTCTCATTTGGCTTGTGATGGCCAAAGCGTGAAGATTTATTTTTTAAAACACGTTATTTCTCATAACTCTTTCTATACAGAAAAATCTATGTTGTGGTTCCCACACCTTCACAACTACTTATCTAGTACGTTTTATACTGATTGTCATTTCCTAATTTTTCAGAAGTGCATTTAGTAAGGCGTTATCACCTTCATATCTGCCCACAATTACCCACTATTTTACAAGTTTCAGCTTGGACTATACAAATCATACAAAATCACAAATCACTTGGAAAAAAAAAAAAGGATATCAAACTGTTTCATGAGCTATAAAAAAAAATCTTAAATACTATAGTTGTCTCACTAGGCATTTCAGAATTTATTTTGGCACATTTATCACTATAAATAAAATGCTTTTTCTCAGAATGTTTTCTTCTCTATTTTCTTCCATCTCTTCTCTTCCTGGGAACTTCATACCCAACAAATTGTGAGCAGGGAACTTGTTTGTTAGAGTCTTGCACAAAGTCTCAATGGTACAGGTTGTTATATAGCTTGTATAACACAACATCGCACAGGGCTGGTAAGTTAGCACCTACAGCGCATAAAGCATACCCTTCATCCCAGCTCTGAGGAACAAAACCTTTATGTTAGCTGCACTGGTTGCTGTGATGCAATTCAGTAGGTATTATGAGTCAAGAGTTCCTGGTCACTGCCGATGGATGGGCTGGGTGTAGCCATAACCAGTGGTACCACAGGGTAATGGAGCCAAGCAGCGCAGGGGCTCACCCTGAGATAGTGAGCACCCCTGTTAACTTTCCACAGCAAACTCTATCCAGGGGAGCAACAAGCTGCAGAACAGAGATCTCTTGTCCGCATTTTAAGTGCACAAGCCCGGGGAGCGGTAGGCCCTCAGACCGCTATGCAACATATAGACATGGTACCCCCCCAAAATGTTTTTATTTGGTGGTGTAAGACTTAAAAGTAGTCTAGTTACTCGACTGAACGCTATTTGGGATGACACATCAGCAGAAATAACCCAGAAGTTTCTACTCTTTCTCCTGGGAGAAGGAAAATCGTGCCTGGATTCGGAGACCAGACGTTTGTAGAAGCTTTCTGCCGATTCAGCCTAGAAACCTATAGGGGATATAGTACGATACACACAGCGTCAAGGTTGTTCAGAAAGCTTCCCCACAGGAGCCCTACACGAGGTTTCTGGCCCGCAGAAGCCCACCCCAGCTTTGCAGGTGGACATTTCAGCGTGCAGCGCAGCGCCGAGGCCTGTACCAGGCAGCCCTCCTCCTCCTCCTCCTCCTCCTCCTCCTCCTGCCCGCCTTCCCCTCCGGCCTCCGCCACGCCGGCTCCCGGGGGACTGACAGGGCAGGATCCCCCGGGAGGGGCCGCCGGTGACCCCGCCGCTTCGGGGCGAGCCCCGCGGTGCTCCCCGCAGCACCCGGCAGCGCCGGCCTGGCCCGGCCCCGCGGCCTGCTCTCATATAGGCGCCCCGCGCGCTGCCTCCGCCGACGCTCCGCCCGCCGGGCCGCCGCCGGGCCGCCGCCGGCCGCCGCGTCCCGGCCCCCGCTCCCCGGCCGCGGCAGGGAGCAGCCGCCCGGGCCGGCGTAGGGCGAGACGCCGGCGGCCCGGCGCGCCGGCCGGTGGCTCGGGCAGGCAGTCGGAGGGGCCTCCCCAGGAGGAGGGCCCGCTGCGGGGAGGCGACCGGGTGGGAGCGGGAGCACACGGCGGGGCCGGCGGCGTGCGCGGGTGGCGGGCTGGCTGGGCTCCGTCCCGCCGCGGGGCAGCAGGCGCCATGCGGGTGGTGGCTCTCATCAGGTAACGGGCCGGGGCGGCCGGCGGGGTGGGAGGGCGCGGGGAACAGGCCGGGGTCGCGCTCCGCCCAGCGCCGCCCTCCGGCTCGGCCCCGCGCCTGCTGCCCGCCGCCCCGGACCGGCTCCGCGGGAGGGAGGAGGGAGGCGGGCTCCGGGGGCAGCGACTGTGCGGGGCTGCGGGCAGGAGGTCCCCGCCTGCAGGAAGGGAGGGGTCTGCAGCGGCATCTGCTCTCGCCTCTCCTCGTTGCCGGGACACGGGCGAGAGCTCTCTGTAAAAACACAGCAAAACATACACCCCCCCAAAACCAACCAACCAACAATCCACCCAAAACAAGATTCTTACATAAGAAGAATCTTACGCCCGAGCTGCCTGCCTGGGGCTGCGGGGCCTTTGCCAAGTCTCGGATAGTCAGGAGGAGTTTGCTACTTTCAGTTCAGTTTTTACATTTATTCATTTTTTCCCCAATATCTTATGTTCTCTTATGATAGGTTTCCTAGTGTGTCTTCTGAGAGGCATTTAATTTTGCTCACTTTAAAAAAAAAAAAAAAAGAAAGAAAGACGGAGCTCCCTCATTTAATAGTTGTAGTTTGACACAACCCTGTCTTTCTGGGGCTGCTTTTTTTGTGCTCCCCAGTCACATAGTCCTGCTGCTTTCTGCTTTTGTCAGTTTCTACAGTTGTGCTGTAAACAGCTTTTTTTTTTTTTTTTTTAATAGTTTTGAAAATAGATTAATGCTATTTTGTTTTCCTAACAAAGACAGGTGCGGTGCATTCTTTTCTTGAGAAATAATAGTGAATTAGACGACAGCAAGCTAAGGAACCTGTGAATGGAAAAGGATTGTGTGTATATGAGCAGTGTATTTTTATTTTTGGGTGTACTAACTTTACTGAAGTCTTAACATTTAATGCATTAAATTCTCTCAGGCAGTGTCGAATGTCAAGCCCTGTTGAAATTGTGGTTTGACCCCAACAATTACAAGTCACTGCAAACATCATCCAAATTATACAACAAATGTTATTTACACTTCTCAAGACCTGCTTAAATACAGAGTAGGAAAATCAGCTTCAGTGCTTTTTCTTCTTTTAGAGATAAGATTCAGTCTTCCAAGTTTATTTATTTTGATATTCCCTAAGCAGAGGAATGTGTTAAAAGGCAGGATGAAATAAAATCCCAAAACAGGTTTGTAACACAATTGCTATTTTAATGGGCAGTTTTACAAGGATGGATTTAGTTTCAGTAATAGTTTAAGAAGAGTTTTAAAGAGACATCAAAGTGTCTGAAATCTTTGTAACAGAGCTAGCCTCAAAGATCAGAGAAAAAAAAAGTGGTTCTTACTTTTGAAAAGGTCAGGATTATGTATAAAACTACTTTAACCTGTTTCTTTTTCTTCTAAAACATTGGCCACAGTTAAAGTTGATAGTCTTGCTATTAAAGTGGTATTTACGGGCTAAACCCTGTATTGTATATTGTGCTAAATCATAGACTTTTTAAAGCCAGTCTTCCCACTGAAATACATTTTTTTCAACTCTTTAATTCTTCTAGAATTTTCTTACTGTAAATGGTTATATTTGTCAATAGCAAGTATTATTTTTTTTTTTCCCCAGAAGCCTTTTATGGGCCTGAGTCTTTACATTACCTTACTTTTTTTTCTTCTGATATTTTGTTCATTTATAAGCCTATCTGTTGACATACCCAGAGCATTGTCAAAACTAGGCCTGTTTGTGGCCCAGCTTTGTACAGTTCTCTACGAAAAGGCTTTGTGGTTTCTTCTATGATGACAACTGAGAGGAGTTTCCAGGCAATATTTTAAAAGCTACCTCAGTATCTGACTTCATCGTTCTTCTTAGTGCCTTTTTTTTTTTTTCTTTTTCACACCCCCACAGCCTATTAGCTCTCAGCCAGGCTGGGCCTATGTTGGGTCCACCTTCCTCCCACACTATTGGTGTCTGGCTTCATTGGCCTTAATTGCCATGTGTTTTACAGTTAGATTAGAAGATCACGTAGGTGGGCACCATTTCCAGTTGTTTCTTGACACAGTTATTTTTTAGGGCTATGATAACAGTAATGCAGAAAATAAATAGTATAGTAGCATGTGATACAGTAGGTACTCTAGAAATTTTGGTCAAAATTGGGAAATCTGAATGTAGCCTCATCTTAAAATGATGAATTTGAATTCAATTAATTGTAATTAATCTAAAAGAGTAACAGATTTATTCTGATGTCCTTTTTATTTTTATTTTAAAATTGAATTTAAAATTAATTGCATTTTAATATTGAAATGCTCTAAGCAGCATAGGGAAATATCAGCTGTCATAATTATTTTTCTTGTTTGGAGTTGAAATTAGAGCTAGTGGGAGGCTCATACTTTGTAAAATGAAGCCATTCAGAAAGAAAAGGGCCTTTGTCTCATTATGAGTCTGTTAAACCTGAAATTTCACTTTATGAAATGAATGCTAACTGCATTTTCAAGCTATCAAGCACAGTATCCAGAACTAATGAACATATGGTTTTATACTTTTGTCCGTATATAGATTAGAAGAAAGTTGTAGGTATGCACGAGAATAATGTCAGGTATAGATGGAACCTCAAATTAGAAATCTACTTATTATCATATTTATATTTACTTTTATAACAGTGAAACATAAGCACCTGCTTTATGACAATCTGTAAAGTACAAAAGGATGCCATGTTGTTTATATTATTTCTATTTGAGGTTTGAGTTACACAATAAATTAGGGTCAGCATACAGAACTTTAGCATGGATAAAGGCATAAATGAAGGGGAATAGCTGTATGATTATATCCCTGTAATACAGTTTCAAGCTCTTGCATAAAGGGATAGATAAAAAAGGGAACTTTTTGTTGAAAAAGCTGAAGACATTTGATAATAATACTGTGGTCACAAGGAAACTGGTGGCCTGTTGTGACAAGGATTGCTTGTTACTACTGTCTGTTCTCCTCTCCCTGTCTCAGTGGGTGTAAGGCAAGGAGTAGTTTTACAGAGCTGATCTAGATCTGTGTTCCAGTTCCTGCCCTAGGCTGATTTTTGCAGTTGTAGGTTGACGGCTGGGAATCTGAACGTGGGTTTTGTAAGTGGTGTATATTCTACAGCAGTCTTTGTTTTGCTGTGAGACTGTAAAATTTCATTGATAGGGATTAAAATTTGTGGAAAAGCGTCTGTTTCAGTTCCACCAGGAGAGCAGGATTCTTTCCTCACTGATAGTGGAAAAGGTTCCAGTAGGTCTTGAGTCAAACTTAATTGAATTCTCCGTGTTTATGGTATCATCTCTTGGCCTCAGAGAAGAATATTGTTCCGCTTGTTTTTCTAGTGTGTTTTTTTTTTTTTAATCAGCTCTAATAATTGTTATCTGCAGGTATCTGTAGTAAAAAATGGAATGTTCCATGCAGAGCCAACTGAAACTACTACCTGTAATAATTATAACTTCTGGCAATGGGATGTACAAATGTACAAAATGTTGAAACTTCTGCAAATGTATCTCATGAAGTATAAATATTATTACTAAATGAGTGTCTTTATCTAAAATGACTGCTAATGCTGGTGGCTCTCTGGAACAGATACTGGTGGATTTTTGTTGGTTTAGTCCTTGATAATCCTTGTTCTGAAGGGATTCCAGTTTAACTGGTTGTTCTTTGTGGAAGCTCTCTGATAAGAAATGGGATAAAGATTAGAACTGGATGCATGCTTTATGGGTACTGTGTATAGATATTATGCATAAATAACAAACATTGTTTAAGCTTTGCTATGGTGAAATCATCGTTTTGCTCCTGCTAATATTTTGCATTTTATTTGAAAACTTTGTAACCAGCTCTGTTGATATTAAATTTTAGCAGCTAGGCAAAAGCCATAAGGGGCTAAAACTTTTAGCAGTATTTTTACTTAATTGCACTGTTTTATTTTTCTTACAGTGGTGGGAAGGACAGCTGTTATAATATGATGCAATGTGTTGCTGCTGGGCATCAGATTGTTGCTCTAGCCAATTTAAGACCTGCTGAAAGCACAGGTAGGAAAGCTTTAATTCTTATGTTTTTTGTTTTTGATTTTTTCACTTTTTTTAAATTAGAAACAAAACATGCACAGCTGTGCCTGTCTTAGGTTCCTTTGTATATATATATTTGTATATAGATTTGGCTATTGAAGGTCTTATTGAGGAGATCCCAGATATGGAGGAAAAATGTTTTTTCCTTCAGGGGAGGGGGACATCACACAAGATGAAGATCAGTTAAAAGAAAGACTTACTCAAATTAAAAAAGGGAAAATACAAGTATTTCTGGTGGTGTATGAAGAGGTTGTATGCGTTCAGTAGCACAAATAGTAAAAGGTGATACAGGACATCAACAAACAAAACAAACACCGTATTTCTAGAAATGCTTTAAACTGGCATGAACCATCCGGGTTGCAAAAAATAAGCAGCTGTTTTGCAGCTGCTTGCTTGTTTTTATTCTCATTTATCTTTCTCCAGTATTCTAGCCCAGCATTTGTGAACTGGATTGAGGAACCAGTTGGATTGCAGTTGACCTTGATGCACATTTTTCCTGCCTTTTTCATTCCTTCTAGCTTGGATCAGAAATGATCAGTTCCTCACAGGCTAGGCCTAGGCTTATTTTTGTGAAAGATAATGGGAGCAACTCAGGTAGTCTAAGCCAGTGGTGAGGTAAGAGGAGGAGATGACTACTACTTACTTCTTTGTTGGACTAGAATGTAAAACGAAGTGAGTTGTTACCCAGCTGGTAGGGAACTATAATAAATATGTTAAAATATATTACCATATGTTAACTTTTCAATGTATGTTAAACAGTGAAGCGTGATACCTGGTAACTGCATGTTAGGAAACTATACAGAGGAAGTGAAACAAAATGGGAGCTGACATCACAAATGAGTCATGGACAGAACTGGCAAATGCTTGGGAATACAGTAACAATTTATTTTCTTTGTAGCTAGGACATAATCATCTCTAATCTTGTTGAAGTATGTTGTCTTTAAACTAATTTATCCACATCAGAAACGTAGTATATTGTCATTAAAATCATAAAATGCTCTCTCTAAGTGTGTAGTTGGAAATTTTGTGGAAAGTTAATTGAGGTGCTTCAGGCAATGGTGGATTCTATGCCATTCATTTTATTTTATCTTGTACCACTGTTGCCTGGAGAGTCTCAATTAATAAAGAAAGTATGTATTCTGAACTGAATATCAGTTTAAAGACCTTGTCATATTTTACGTATGTTGAAAAATACTGAGTTTCCTTTTACGCCAACTGTTCTGGTTTAGGTTGGTTAGTTGTGATTATGGGTTTGGATTTTCCCATTTTGAGCAAATACGTATCTTTGTTACTGTTGCATGGCATCAAATGTGACATGACCTAATTGTTACATCACAAATTAGTTATCTTGATCAATATTATAGAGCTTTCTCCTTGCAAGATGTGCTAGATGTACAGCAGAGGTGTTTAATGTGTTTGTGTGCAAATTAAGAGAAGTGCCAGTATTACAAATTAACATTAAAATAGTGAACTGGGCTAGCTTTTAATAAATGAGGCGGAAATTTCAGGATTTTTTTTAACCTGTTTGAAAAATTATCTGAAAGATGTTTATATATAAACCCTTTATCAGAGAGTTTGTGATTTAGTTGTAATCCATGACGCCTGCATTTTAACTCTGTTTTTCCCCCCTCATTTGTTAGCTACAAATTACTTACAAGAAAATTCAGTTAACTTTTTTTCTCCTGATTAAGGAAACAGCAGCAAAGACTTGATTACATTCTGAGCTTAATTATTAAAAGGACTGAAGGTAGAATGAACCTATAATAGATTTCCCTTTTTTTTTTTTTTATGTTAAGTAATGCCAAAACATTGTAGCAATCTACTTTTATTCCATTTGGGCTCAAATAACCCGCTCTTGTCTCTTGATGACCATGATAACAATTTAAACAGTAAAAAATTTGGAAATTGTGACAATCTATTGCTTATTTTCAGTGTTGCAATGCAGTCCAGGTTTCTTGCCCTGAATATGCTGAAATGGACTTGGGTTTGTGCCTCTGAGATATGCTCCTATTTGAATTACCATATAAATAATAGCAGAATTGGACCAGTCCAAGATGTTTGGATGAAGCAGGGAGGAATACCAAAGGAGAAGTAGTCTGCACAATTTCCAAATAGGCAGCATGTTCTTGACATATGTCTGTTGGGTGTAGAAAACCATCCTTTTTTTTTTTTTTCCATGTTTATAGAGGTAATGTCAGCAAACATCTGTTTGTGAACCAAAAAATATTAACATCTGTACATTCTCAGTGCTTTGAAGTGTAATAGTTATCTGTAACTGTTGAAATCATGTACCTAATGTGATTATTTCTTGACTGTGGCAGGGCAGACTGATGAATTGGACAGCTATATGTATCAGACAGTTGGACACCATGCCATTGAGCTCTATGCTGATGCATTGGATTTGCCACTCTATCGTTGTTTCATTAAGGGTACCAGCGTAAATACTGGAAGAGTGTATACTGCATGTCAGGAGGATGAGGTTGAAGACCTTTACCACCTCTTGAAACTTGTTAAGGTATGCTGAATGAAAAGAATGAAATACTTGGGGGCAATTATAGTGCTTAAATGTGCTTTTATTGCTTAAATTGCTTGACTCATTTATGAATTTAGATAAGTGATCCACTTAGGTATTTGAGAAAAGCTTTGGACACTTTTATTGTTAAAAAGTTTAACTTCTATTCCTTTGTTCTTCCTTGCACTGCAAATACATGGTGTAACTTTATTCAATTTATTCCCTTTTTCATACAGTGTAAATCAGACTTATTAATCCACATTTCAGGCCCAAACCAAATGTTTATGTAGTTTCATATTTGAAATAATGCATTGTTTGATTACTTGAATTAGAGGTTTTTGAGGCTTTGTGCATTTATCAATGCATAGAAATTAATGTATGTACATTTCCATTTGTTTGATCTTATGCTCTATAAAACAGAATCTGTCGTTTGTTTTTATGTTGCAGATAGTTCACAAAGTATTATAGAATGTTTTATGTTTTTGATTCTGGTAGCCATCCAACTATATTCTAATATATCACGTAATAGCTGTAGTATTTTATTGTGTTGATGTCTGCAGTGCACAGTACTAAAACAATACAATGTTCAGAAAAACATATTTATGGTTACTAAAAATAAATACACATTTAATTTTACGGATAAAACTGGTAGACCGCTTTTTGAAACTTCAGCTGAAGATAGTTCTGGTCTTCAGTTCAGGTATTGAACATTTTCCTGCACCCTTTCTGCTTTCTCTATTTTTTCCATTGAAATTAGAATTGAGATTCATAAACCTGAAAGCTTTAGCTTGTTCTTTGTTCAGTAGAAAAAAACCAACAACAACAACAAAAAAACCTTTCAGATTAGACTAAGAGTGTGGTTTGAATGCAGAGTGCTTTCTGAACCATGTTGAAATTGGATGTTACATTTTTCTAAGCATCTTTGAAAGGGAAAATCAAGATCATGTACCTGTATTGAGTATGAGACTACTCAACAGGAGAATAGTGCACGTAGGCTGTAGCACTCTAGAGTGCTTCATGGAGGTTTTAAATGGAATGTGCATATCATGCAGTACAGAAATTTAAAGAAATATGGTACAGCACTTTTATATGTCTTATGAATCCTGATAGTATTAGAAATTAGAAGGACTAGTTAGTATATGCTGTCTCTTAAAGCTGCATGCTAGCAGTTTTCTGCCACTGTGTAAGATAATAAATTACTGATCAATTTAATTAAAAATGGGCAGATTAGTGGCAATTAAGATCATACTTCCTTTTCGATCCTTGCTGTCTTTGGAGAAATGGATGCTTGACATAAATTAATGCTAATGTTAAATCTTGACAACTTCTGCTTTGGAAGTTAATACATGATAATTATAACTACAGCTGAAAGAGATGTTATCAAGTTGTCTGGAACCAAATAACTATTTCTTTCCTGTATAGAAATATTAATTCCACTATATAATAGTTTAAAGATACAAATACTAACATAAAGACAGTATATTGTTAATCTTTGGATAACCCGTGCCCTTGTAGTCAAATCTATCTGTGAAATTCTGGTGCAAAAGTTTCAGTAGAAGTCTTGCATATTCTGATGTATAATTGTATATAGCAGGTGGACGTAATCTGCAGGAGCTGTAACTCTTTGTATTTTTAGTTTTAAGAAAAGGAGATGAAACTTCTTTTCTGTATTGAAAATAACTTGGAAAACTTTCTATTTTTATTTTTCACAGTTTATGACTGCAGTTTTGTAGCCTTACTATATAAGTTTTAATCGCTCGTGGTTTTCCTTTGGTGTTTTTTTTTTTTCAGATGTTAAGTTTTAAACAGAGAGCTCAATTTGCTCTCTGCTGAAGGGATGAGTGGAATTCTGCAGGAGGCTTGTAAAAATGCACCCTTAAGTGAACTTAATTTTAAAACACTGGTCAAAATAATGTATCTCTGTTTTTCTGTCAAATGGTTTGGGCCTAACTGTACAGGAAAGGTGTGTCGAGTTGAAAATTACATAACATGCCTTGCTTTCACATTGTAAAGAATGCTTGTATTAAAGGTACGTGTTTAGTTAAAAAAAATAATTAAAAACAAACCACATTTGAAAAACTGGTATGATGAAATCAAAAGTATTTGATTTAAAAAAAAAAAAAAGAACGTTAAAACGTTATGAAAGCTTGATGTTTAAAAGGTTAAATGTTCCTCTGAAGTGCTTGGAAACCCAGAGCAACAGTCCTGTTGTAGTTCACGGGACTCAAAAAGTGATGTTGACTGCCAATGACTGTAAACCTGTTAATTTTATTGTCAAAAACCTAGATGATTGATATGTATGAAGTAAACTTATATTTACGCTTTACTTGGCTAATGTCCTATTTTAGATTGTCTTTATTCTGTATATATTTTGAAATATATCAGAGTATTTATATGATGCCTAAATGTATCTAACCAGGCAGTCCTCACCTGATAGTAGTATTTTTACTTTGTGATGCATGTAAATTCTGAATTCTAATGAATAATTTAACTTACTATCCATATTACTGAATAAGGATTACTGGTATCTTTGATTGTCTATGTTTGTCACTTTGCATATTGCGGCTTTTTCCAGTAAAGCGTATAAGCTCTAGAGTTTCTTAGTTATCTGAATTATCTTTCAGGTTTTTATCCCATCTGTACCTTTGAAATCAGGAACTGTATAGAAAAACTGTTTCTTTCCCTTTAGTGGTTAGAAGGATTGGAGCATGCAGGGGTTTTAATGAAGCATTCCTGTAATGCATTCCTCAATATAGGCTTTAACTGCTTTCTCCCTCATCAGTGCAATTATGATATTGTCCAAATAATGCATTAATGTTTTATGCAAGCACACATTAAAGTGGTGTGAGAGAGGTTGTGTTGGGTGGATTTCTCTTGAATGTTGGGTTATATTCTATATCCCAGGGATCTATGGCTAAAGCTTTGTTTAGAACGGTGGTTATAGCAGCTTCCAGACTGTACAAACCAATGCAAGATAATTTGTTTCAATTCTGGGTTTTAGTAGACAGTGCTGTCCTTTTCCAAGTTTTGTGCCTTGTCTCCTGTGTTCTGTGAAGGCTTTGCCTGTGTTTGGTAAGTTTCTACTGCTGGGGTAATTTGTGGGAATCTAGAACTTTATTGATTAAAAGCTTTTTTGTTTTGTTTTGTTTTTTTCCTTCAAACTATTTTTCATCTTCTGTAGCATTTTTCAGTACTCGAGTTTTTCAAAATTAGTATTTCAAAAACTTGATTCTGTTCATAGTTTCTTTGTAATATATTTGTGTATGCTTATTGTAAAGCATGCACGTTGACTTTCAGTGTATTTTCAGTTTTAACATATTTCTGTCAGTTCTTTTTGTGGTGTACTTCCTGGGTTCTGAACCTGCAAGCTTACAGAAAAAAAAAAAGTATACTTGAAAGAAATTAATATATTGGATCTCAGGACTGAAGGATTATTAATTATGATACCATTCATTGGTTATCACCTGAAAAGTAAGAATTGATGTTGGGTATATTGGATTTATGAAACATTTTAATAAAAATAGCTTTTGCTTGTGGCAGAATTTCTTTTTATCAGTCTTGTGGAAGGGGAAAGAAAGAAAATTCATTTTCTAAAATAATACCACATCCTTGAGCAGTGATCTTATAACTCAGTCAGTTACTAAGAATAGGTAACGTGCTTTGTAGTTGCAGCAACAAAGAGCTTATTAATGCAGTCTGACTCATGTATTTAATTATTTTTTTATGGGCAGGATCATGATTTTTGAAATAGACCCACACGGATATTTACTGAAGACAGGAAGTATTCCTGTCCATCTGACAGATGAAATTTGCAATTTGGTGTTACTTCAGGTGATACTTTGTCTGAGACAAAGTGTGTTGTCCATGCAGGTTTGGGTGGAATAGAGATAATTTAGGTACTCTCATTATTCAGTGAAACTCCCTAAGACTTGAAGTTCTTCAGCAAACAGAGCTAGGGTTTGAGATGAATGAATAGAATACTAGATTATCCTGTGGCCTTTGTATAGGGATTAATTCCCTCATAGAAAATAAAGCTTTCGGTTCCTCATTATAGGTAATAGTCTTCCATGCTACGGAAACAGTCTTCCTTTCACTGTTCTTCAGAACTTAGCTGCTGGAGCCAATGGGTAGAAAAGGATTGTCAGGTACGGTGCTGACGGCTGACTTTGTGGCTGTCGACAGCCAAACATCTGAGTGCTCCCAGAGAAAGTTCATGAGTAAATCTAAAGGAACTTTCTACTGCAGGTACACAGTGTTTAAAAATGTTTGATAAGACAGACAGTAAAGTATTTAGAAATAGTCACTTGGCTTTTAGGTATCCATCTTAATCAGCTCTTGGTAGTCTCTGTGACTTCAGGGGCAGTATTTGAATGATAAAGTCTAATCGTGTACTCTTAACATGTATGGAAAAGGTTTTCAGACTTTCTTGGGAGTCTTAAAGATCTAAATATTATTAGTTAAGGAATGTTGATTGACCTCAAGAATCTTTAATATCAGGTCCTCAGCATGCTGTTCACCAAACTAATTTAGCAGTTTATAAATGTTCAGACAAAGCAGGTAGCTTCCCTCTCTTACTGATGGGATTCAGAGAGCTCCGAAGTCTCTGGAGCAGTTCCAGTCATCACTTCCCATTTTTTTCAATTGAAGAAAATTTGATGTTTTCCTTATTACAATTTGATTTTTTTTTGTGTGTGTGTGTGTGTGGATGTGTAGGCTAATTTCTCAAAGGTATATTTCTAAAAATTTTTTGAGAAAGATTAAATTATAGGAAGAGGTATTTATTTTTATAAAAAATTTCTGAAAAAACTCACCCCTCCTTGATTTTTTCTCCATATCTTAAGATATGCAAATTGAGAGTAGCGTGCCTTTGATACTTTTATAGATTAGCTTTACATATAATTCAGGGATTGAAGTACAATTTATGTAGAGTAAATTAAATATTAGTATTGAAAAAAACATCCTAAAGTGTCGAGGGAAACAGTGACAGATGAAACAATAGAATTTATTTTTTGTGCCCTCTACTAGTCACGTTGATTAGGTAAACATTTGGACACTGTATCTTTTAGAACATCTCTTTTTGCCCTTAGTCATGAATGTTGTATATAAACTTTTTGAAATTCTATTAAATGGCTACCTACCCTGACAAAAGATAAATAACTGTGCTTCCTTGCAAAGTAAGATTATTTTTTAAGGCAAAATATTTAATGTGATTTTTCATGCAATATACACTGAATTCCTCTACCTTTTAGAATAACAATTCCTCTACCTTTAGAATGAGTTTATCTGTAAGAATTTGAATTGTCTCTTTGCACTCAGCACATTCAATGGTTTTGTTTTTTTTTTAATGGACTTGTTATTTTTTCTTTTAATTCTGGAGCGAAGCTCCATAGCTTCCTCCACCTAGGGGACTGACCATTGTCATCAGCAATGAATAAGATAGTGAGTTAAAGGAAGAGGTTAAGAAGTAATCACATTAACACTACTTCAGACACAGTAAAAATAATTATAGACCTTGTTCCATTCTCAAGACATTTTTTCTGTGTGTTTAGTTTGAATTTTAAAATGAGAAGGGAACAAGGAAATTTTTTAATCAACAGGATGCCTCTGTCTCATCTGAACTGTTCAGGAGGGGTCAGTTTCCCTTCCAGAATGGGATCTTGAGCAATGTTTGAGACTACCTCAAACATTTCTTACCGTGAGAAATGTTGAGCTTCATGTAAACAAAAAAGTCACTGTATTTCTCCCTGTTAGGTGCGTGGAGTTGTTTTCATTCACTCTGTCTTGTTGTGTTAATATTGAATAAGCAGAGACAGTCAGGCTGGTGGTGAAAGATGGTGAGCAAGCCTGAGGGCTTGTTCTGGTCAGCTTTAAACCTCTGATTGCCAGGTTTTCCTAATTTCCCATTTCCAGGGCATCTCTAGTGTGACCTTGCCTGCTGAATATGATGTTCTGGGTTGCAAGATTCTCACATGCATTTGGAAATGGGCAGCCAGGCATTGTTTACAGGACGCCAAATGAACCGTGCACTCACAGCAAGTTTGATAAACACACATTTCCTCCTTTTATCAGTGAGATTGCAGAATGTGAAGTATGAGTTTCCAGTTTTATTCATTCCCTTCAAACCTCTTCCTGTTTAAAAACTGAATCTCACTAATTGGATGATGATACATCCTTAGATTTTGTTTTGCTTTTTTGTTATTTTTGTTTTGAATTCTACTTACTGGTCACTGACATTTTATTTCTGTGCCTACCTTGACCAGGTTTGGCAGACGTTCAGATAAAAGCTTTCCATTTGTTCAGCACAGAAAAGGTTCATCCCTATCAATGTAAAGTGAATGCTAATTAACAGTAATGACTTCTAATCACTTTGCTTTTATGCTCCTTCAGAGCACTGCTATTATCCAATGTAGTTAAGTGAAATGCTTGTATATGAATCAACAATGCTGTATTTCTTCTAGCAGCTATTGCTCATAATCAAGCTTTGAATAAATTACGATAGTAAAATTGGTTTTAATGTGCTGTATTGCATGGGGAGAAAGGAACCTCAAATATCTTGTTAAATATCTTGAATATTTGGAGAGTCATCTATTAACATTTTGGCATTTGGTATTGTAGTTAAATGGAAAAATACATTGAAATGTTTAAATCAATTTTGTAAATGTTATCAAAACTTTTTTTGTGGTTTGAATTTTATTTAGGTGACATGCATAGACTCAACAGCCTCAGTAATAGCCCCATTTGGATTCAATTGCATGTCTGTGGAAATGAACTACACCATTTCTGAGTTAAAACACAGTTAATTTTATGTGGAATTAACAGGTATCATAATTTAAGACCTTCGCTTGTTTTGGTCCAGTGTTGTAGTTGATGTTTAGTGGGTTAATATGCACTTCTTTTATTAATACTGTGTAGTTAAGAAAAACTATTAGTTTTGCTTACCTGCATGCAACCTGCCTGCAGTCTTAACATACTTCAAAAAGAGTATGAAAATAATAATAGTGAAACTTTACTAATACTTAAAAACAATAGAATAGGGTGAAACTTTTAAAATAAAACTGGACTATTAGTCAGAAGCAATGCTAATGACAAGCGCTAAATATATCACTAGACTCGTAATATGTTCAGCAATTCTAAAATAATTTTGATTTAGAAACAGAATTAGCCTGAAGTCAGCATATATACCAATTTAAGTTTAGTTGACTTTCACTTAATGTTGCATATATAGGGCCTGTTTGGAAGCTGAACATGAGAAAACCTGGATGAAACCTGTTTCCAACATGCGTGCTATTTTTTTAAATTTTTATTAACAATTACTTAATTACAAGCATTCCATGGTTTTAGTGTCTGTGAAAGAACTGGGGTCTTTCTTGGAAAATATACTTGTGTTGTCTGGTTTTGCAATTTTTTTCATCAGAAAATTTATTTTTATAAATAAAAATTGGATTTTGATTTTCTGTGATTTCCTTTTGTATAGTACCTTCGTCTATTCATGCTTAGAGAGACAGTTTCTTCACAGTTACCATCACAGTTTTTATGCATGTGGATGTGAGTGAGTATCCACAGGCAACGTGTGTGGTTTTGGTTTTGTTTGTTTTTGTTCATTCATGCACATAGCTGTAGACAATTTTCTGGTAGATGTTTTGTCTATTTGCTTGAGCATCTTCTCTTCTAACCATTATTCTTTGGTTTGTTATGAAGTCATTGCCCAACTTAATTTGAAAATATCTGTCATTTAGCCTTTCTTCTTTAAATGTGATTTCAAGTCAGTGTTCATAATGTATCCTATGCTTTTTGCTATAATACTGTAAAACATGCTTTTTCTTTTTTTCGTCTCCAGCAGATTGTTGAAAAATGAGCAACACCTTTCTCCTCTACAGTTTCATTTAAGTGGATGATGCTATCTGCTATCCGTATCTTATTTCAGTATTTTGTTTTTTTGCTTGGCAACTTCATCAGGCTTCTTAAGGATAGACATGAAAAAAATGGGGGGAAAAAAAAAGAATAATCTTATTCTGTGCAGAAGCAACTAGCTGCTTTATATTGTTTGCAATTCTCATTAGGCAGCAGTAATGCATGTTTTAAAATTTATTGTTTTTTAATGAAATATAATCAGGGATAATTCTAATAAAATGCAATCAAGGATAGAAGAGCTTTTATATAATTGAACAGTAAAACATTTATCAAATTTGTTTTCATAAACATTTTTATCTCTGGAGCTCATTCTTTGTGTAAAAATCCTTTTGCTTTCTTACACAATCACTTATTTAAGCTGACTTATTTAATACCCCCCCCATTTGATGTAAACAGCATACAGCAATTGCATGTTTGCGTTACTCTCAGCCGGACACTTACTGTTTCTGATCGGTATGTTTAAAGGCAATTCTTCTGGAAGGACTAGGATTTCATTTGGTTTATATTGCACCAACATTACTGTTTTCAAAATGGAAATGATTGATTTGTAACTGTAATTAGGAAAAAAGGAATAAAACAGAATTGGCCTTTTACAGAGAACTGTACAATATGGAGATACTGCGTGTTGATAAATTCTGTCTGGGGAAGAAGTGCACGATGGGCATCACTCATTTTCGTATTGATTATGACTGGGATTCCTGGAAGAGGTTGTTGTTTGCAAAGGATAAGGAAGTACTATGATTAGTTACCTTCTCCATGGAAAGTACTACAAAGGAAAATGCCAAATGTGTGCACTGCGGTATTCCTATCAGCCTGACAGTCTGCTACATGAACATTTTTTCAGTCCGTTTTCCTTCAGAAATACAGCTTCAGTCTTTTTGCTGTATTACTGTATTAGGTGTAGTGCATTTGCATGCTCTCCTAACTCTGGACTCTTTCTTTCTCTCTTTCTCTTTCTTTCTGGCAGTCTTCTGTTCTCAGGCCGTCAGTACTGTAACTCCTGAAAACTGGTACAACAGTGCCCTCTGTAGTTCCTCCATACAGCTGGTTTTGAGCATTCAGGTAAAGAGCAGGATGTTTAGATTTATTTTTAACTCAGACACAGCACTTTTTTTCTTAAGGAAACATTTTGATTTTCCCTGTGTTTTACACACGAGAAAGGGAACAAAGGAAGACTATTCTGAGTCCTCTTCTAGTTTTTTTTTTTTTTTTAAGATCTCTCTTGTCATTGTATAGTGAAAAACTGAGATGTTATCAGGCATTCAGGGCAGTCATTAAAGGGGATGGAATTTTGAGTTGTGAAGGCTTTCTTGAAGCTTGTGGTTTTTGTCATTTGGGTTTGTTTGCTTTATGTGGACCTTAAAACTGAATAGTTTTAGACTTTATGCTTTCTGTTCCTCTTAAGCCAGGTCTTGAATGACCTGCTAGGGACTTAAGATGTGCTTGCCAGAGCACCTAAGCTTTATTAATGACGTGGTTTTAATTCACACAGTGACTGAAGTAATTGTTGTCCATTAGCATTGATTTGTCTCCAAAACTCATTTGCGATTTAGATTTCTTTTACTTCATTATAGGTAAATAATATGCAAATAACTTTTTATTGCATGTTTTCTGCAGAACTTATTGGACGGGTTTAGTATTGAACACACGTGCCCAGAATTCCAATACATCCGCATTCACACTCATGCACTGCCATGTAAATATTACAAACTACAATAAGAAAGCATGACCTTTTTAAAAATAAAGGTTTTAACTACAATTAGTTTCTTCTATAACAGTATCATAAAAGTCACTCCATGAAAAGTTAAATGGCTTTATTTTATGATGGGGAGTGTTAATGTATGTGTAGAACACACTCTTAATGCACTTCTATGAATTGAAAATCATAAGTCATTGCAGTAAATTATAGTTAATGATGTAACCATTGATGGCTATTCAAAACATTCCTGTATCTCTAATGATTTGTGTAAAACACATGACTGCGCACATCCCTTAGTTCGTTTGGAGCAGTAGATAGATAAACGCACCAGCTTTCTACTTCTGAAGGCTATTTTTCTCTGTAACAAGTGATAAGAATTTTGTTGGAATAAATAGTACATCACAAACCACTCTTTGCAGTATTTGAGTTCTGGTAATAAATGAAAATGAAGACTAAATTAAAATAGCCCTCTCTGATAAGAGGTGAGAGGCTTTGAGAATGTAGTGTGTCCAAGCTTTGATTTTTTCATCTGCCTAGTTTATGGGTAATCTCTAGCTTCTCGACATATGAGCTCTTCACTTTTTACCCACATGTGGGATTTCATATACTGAAATGTTGCTGAAAGAAGCAACTCTTATGGTATAATGTGCACTGTGTAATCCAGGAAATACCCTGTATCTGCTACCCATTAACATAAAGTATTACAGAAGTGAGCTGTGGGTGGGTTGCTTTTCTGTTTGTTTGTTTTAGTTAAGCAAATATTATTATGCTGGCAGAAATGTAATGTTAAATTTGGTCAAAATGACTTTATTCAAAATTTAACTGAAGTTGTGAATCAAGCTTAGTTATTGCACTGACTGCGCAGTTATTGCTAATCTTAAATATTGATTTCTTTGTTTCATTTTTGTTAATGAGCTTCTTCATGCACTGTTACCTTCATAATACCAACACAAGCTTGCTGAACTGTCTTTAATTTGTTTCTGTTTTTTGTTTGTGTTTTTTGTTGTGGTAAAACATTTTTTCCTTACAATGAGTTTCTGTGTACCATGAGTTATTACAATTTTTAAAGTGATCTTGAAAATTTACTCCTTGAAGACTGGGCAGAAATTTATTAGAAAGGAGTTATATAAATTTCATTTTTAATCAATTAATGCCTACTTTATATATGATTTTAATCTTTTGAATAGAATTTCATCATATTCGTACTACAAATTAAATAAATGTGATTTCTTTTTAGTGTTAAAAGGATAGCAGTGGGAGAAGGATTTAATTTTGCACTGCAGCCTCTGAGATAGATAAGTTGATGTTTATGGGGCGGGAGAATAAAGTATATTTTCTTGCAATAAAATTAGCAAATTAAGATTCAACTTGATTAAAATAGCAATAAATGTAGATTATATTATTGGAGATGATGAAGTACAGCTTTTCTGTCTACTGAGAATGAGCACAATTTACGAAGACAAGGCAAAGAAGTGAACAGAGCAGCCACTGCAGATATTTAAAGGAAATGCCCAGTTTATTCTACATACTTTTTGCTTTTTAGTCAATGTCAATGATAATTTTATCTCACCTTATAATCATTCCCTCCCCTTAAAATATCACACTTCTTTTCATCTAGTTGGATTATATCTGAAATATTTAATGAAAAACAGTATGTATTTAAGCTACTTCTTTAGTTGAAAGTACTTAAGTTTTCAAATAACTTGCATGATCACTAAATCATTTTTCAGGTGTCCTTTCATAAAACTTGAGCTAATGCAGGGTAGGTAATGCCATGACTGAATATCATCTTGATTTTAATTTCCAGTATTTCTTTGACTGTGAAATACCAAAAGATATGGAGACTGAATCACAGTGAATCACACAGAATGTTAGGAATGTCTTTATAGAAAACAATAAACATCTACTTAGGGAACAGATTTTACTGGTTAACAGTTGCCTACATTATAACAATAGTTTTAAGATGAAAAATAAATATTGCAGTCTAAAATAGAACATTATTTGACATAGAAAGAAATGTTGACTTTTCTCACTGGAAGCATTTATAAAGAATCTATATGACCCCAGTGGACTCTTTACATTTAACTTTAAATTGAAATTTTAAGACTTTTTTTTCTTAGAATATTCTTATTAGAACATTTTTTAATTCTAATTTTAAGATGTTCTTTCTTTTTATGGAACTTGATCAAACGAGAATTTTTGATTGTATAGTATTTTAAAAGGCAGAAGTTAGTGTTTAGGTGTTACTTTGTGGCATCTGTATTTATAACTACAAAAGTATAGATGATATTCTCAAAAAGAACTATGTGGTATTAGTAGTTAATGAGGAGTTGTGCTTTTTGATTTTTCTTTTGTTGTGCTGCTTATTCAGTGACTTGATGAGTTGTTCTTAAGATACCAGTAGTACTGTAAACTGTATTGGCCTTTTTTGTCATGCAATTTTGGTAGCTGAAACAGTGATTCCATTGTACTCCAGGAAGGCATAGTTGGTTATAGAATATGTCATCAAGGTAGGTGAATTAAGCTACCTGGCATGGCTTTGTCTTCTTGGCTTTCTTCAGCTTCTGTGTTCCCTGGCCAAAGTACCAGCACAAAGAGATGATTAATGTGTATAGATACATAATACTTTGTAGAACTTGAGTTTAACCTGTTATGCTTGTGATTTTTTTCAGAGCTAAGTAATAGATGGTTTATAATTGCTTGGTTTAACTTATTAGTCTTTTCTATTCACACAATCATGTTTCATTCTGCTGCAGTTTGATCAATAAAGCCAAGTAAATTTTTTTTTCACACCCCTTAACTAACTTCAGACTTCTACAGATTTCAGTTGTGTTTTTTTTGTTTGTTTGTTTATTTTTTGTGCTACAATATCCCATTTTGCCACTTTATCACCCACCTTTGCCACTCATTGTCCTTTGGAAACCAGTTGTATGTTTTCAGGGAAGGTCTGTCAGTTATTATTTATTATCCACTTGTCATTGTGACTTACTCATTGCCTACATCACCATTCTCAAAAGTATTGCTTTACAGAAATGGCGAACAGCGTTGTGAAGGAAAGATCAATAACTGCTTTAAAAGGAAGATTTACCCTGAGACTTGGATCTTCCTTTTAATACTAAATCTATGCTATTAGTTATGAGGTGGCTTTAATATTTTGACATCAAGTACTCTCTTTCTGGAAAAGGAAAGACGCTACTGTTAACTAACTTTTATGGAGTAGCATGACTTTGGCAGTTAACTTCATAACATCTAATTTTCTGATTTTCAGAACTTAGTAGCTGTTCCTGAATTGTTTATCTTCTGAGCCGAAAATAGTTTCATTCCCTAACAAAAATGAAAAAAAATCATTTAATAAACATTTGAAAAGTTTCACTTGAATTTCAGTGATAATGTCATGTGTAACTGCACAAAGAAAGGAGGACACTTGTTTGAAACCTTCTGCCGTTGAAGAAAAAAATTTTCTCCCCATGCTATTAAAATTGCCTTGAGAATTTGATGATCCACACTCTTTCCAGAGCTTCCAATTCTGTCATATGGTGAATATTGACACCTTTTAAAAGGTGGTTGCTCAAGCATGCTATGTGAATATGTTAAATTTATTGTATTAGTTGCAGATTCAGGCAGCTGAGAAGTTGAAAATGGCAAATGCATAGTTTCTTTCTCTTTTGTGTTATCTTGTACTTCAACTAAGCTGGAAAATCAGATTTTAAACATATGTTAAAGATAATATCACAAAGCCAACTAGGAGGAGACTAAACAAAAGGTTACATGGGTGTCCGATGTTTCATAATTTTTGATTTCTTGATTCTGCAATATTGATATTTTAAAAATATTTTTAAGTGAAGATAAAAAGACCTAAATTGTGTGCATGCACACACGTTTGGACCAGACGCATGAGACAGGTTGGAACTTACAGTCCCTTTTGATGCAAAAAAATATTTGCAGCTTGAAATAAGGAATTACCAAGTTTAGTTGACAATCTGTTGCTATTTCATAGGTAGGAAACAGGTTTTTGTACTTGGAAGACAACTGAGAGTTTCAGTGGGAATTTTTATTTAGTCAATTTGTTTGTTGTTTTACCTTATAGTTGCTGTTCCATCAGTTGGTAGGTATTAGTGCTGTGTTATCATCAGCTGCTCCCAATACAATTATATCAGTGTCATTCCAGCCTTGGAATATTCATTTTCTTAGTAATTTTTTTTTCCAAGCTGTGAGAATTTTGGCTGCCAGAGTATTCCTGAGACATACAAACAAAAGAAAGTTTGCAGCATTATATAATATGGAGTTCAAGTTCTGAGTTCAGGAAGTGTTTGGGCTGTGTACTTAGTCATATGGTCTGAATTTTGGGGTAGACCTGTGTGGAACCAGGAGTTGGACTCGATGATCCTTATGGGGTCCCTTCCAACTCGGGATATTCTGTGATTCTATGGTATGGGTATAGCGCATTATAGAATAGGAATTACTCTTCCTTTCTCGATTGCTGCAGTAAAAATGCAGAAAAAAAAAAAAGGCAAAAAAAAGAAAACAAGTATTTTCAAAGATATCTTTGTAGCCTTCTGGAATGTTAGTGTTCATTAATAAGTACTGTAGATATATACTGTGTGCAACTAGAATTCCCTGCTGTTATTTATCATTGCTACATCAGTAGTTTACCTACCTCAGGTTTTCAGTTTTTATGCATACATTATTCCTTTTCTTCCCCCTCTTCCCTCCTTGCCCCCCCCACCCCCTTTTTTTTTTTCTTTCTTCATTGAGGAAGTTTTAAGTTGTTCCCTTGATTCATTTGGAGTGGAAAGTATTAGCATTTACAGTGTCCCCTTTGAATTGTACCCATACAGGGTCCAACCACATTTAATTTTCACCCTAGCCTTTTATTGTTCTTTTCTTGTACAGGACATGCTTTATCCATACCTAGTGAAAAACTTTATTCTAATTTTCTTAATGATGCAATTGTCTTTATTAGACAAGTGTCATCTCTTAATGCCTAATTTCTTATTTCAGCAAAGCATAGAATTGTTGTTTCTCTTTGGTCACTTGTTGGTATGTTTCAGTAGGCATGCTTAACAAGAGGTTGTGTTCTTGGCAGTGTATGTATTTGAAACATACGAGTACATTCATCCTATTTTGTTAATGGCATCGTATTAACAGTTCTTGACTGAGACCACACATGCAAGTCTCATGTTATTTTATTGTTTCAGATTACTATAGGTTTGTGAACCTTGACCTCATCTAAGCAAACAAGCACAATGCAACTTTATAATAATAAAGACATTGGTTTAAAAAATTGAGAAAGTAAAAACTTGTCAGTTTATAAACTGATACCTCAGAGCAAAACAGTAGGAGTTCCAGCTGAAAGCCTGATATAAATATTTTGCCTATGTTAAATGAGACAGAAGTATTTGTGGGAAAGCCACAATCATTTTTTTCCTTGTAATAAGTAAGAAAGCTCCATAGTTGTCAGCCCGCTGTGTGATTGTCTGCTCTGAGAACTGGAAGGGGGCTGAAACCTCAATGAATGTGAATGGTACTGAATCTGCCATAAACATTTCTAATGTTCTTGTCCCCATCCGACTGGTTTTATTTGTTTTAATACTGTCTTTTTCTGTATCACATAGTCAGTTTGTGTTGGACTAGACTCAGAGACTGTTCCTTGGCCGATGGATTCCTTGGTGAACACAATACTGCTTTTAATAAAAAGCTTCTTTTCCTCTTCCTCTTATCTTGTTACTACAGTCTACAGTCACTTACGCCAAGGCCATAGGTCATGATAAGTACATATTTGCAATTTTAGATGTCTCAGTCCTCTGAAACTTCGATTTCTGTGTTTAAAAAATAAAGTATATAATAATAATGAATAACTGCTAGTAAATACCTTGACTGGAGAAGAGGCATGTGACTGGGAACCAGCAGTATAAAATTAATATTTATATATAAACTTTCAACAATAAAGCATCCCAAAGATGCTTTTTTAAAAAACAAAACAAAAAAAACTTTAAGAAACAAGCAATTTGGAAAATCTTGATTCAAGCAATAATGTTTTCTGTATTTATAGGCAGTTTGTTCTTAGTCTCAGAATACCATAACACTCTGCTCTTGAGGAGTGAGCTTATGAGGAGAGGTGATAAAGGAAGGCGTGCATTCTCTTCTCTGTGATGCAGTTACCTACTAATAAGATGAGAAAAAATTAAAATTCAGCTTGTTTTGAAAAATATTTTTAAAGATGTGGAACCTGAGTGGTACAAGAAAAATGCTATTGGCTTTAAGCAGAGAAGGTACAAAAGGGATCTTTGATGCTGTACATAGGCCATTTTATCTTACTTGCTATCAATTTCATATCAAAATAACATATATAGTAATACATCCATTGGAGAAAATATAGTTTGAATTGTAATCTAAGTGTAAAGTAATGTTTTGCGTTTTGTTAAATTTCACTCAGGAAAAGGAGGAAAGAGCTGAACAGAGATACAGTGATCAAATGTGTAAATTATCTTAATATATTTTTTTGCATTTTCTTGGAAATTGCCTCCATGCCTTTCCCCTCCTCACCTGCTTTCCAACTTGGATATTCTATAATTCAATCTTTCCTCCCATCTTTCTCAGCCACCTGATCATGTATCACCTGTAATTTTCCTTTGGAGTAGGTTCAGGATCAATTTAGTTAAGTTACCTCTCTGGTGGGGTTCCTTGCTTTTTCTTTGCAGTGTTTCCTGGCCTACAGCTTTTCATGATGATATTTTTTTCCATACTGCTCATGATTTTAAATCTCAAATTCCTGTTTTTCTCCCTCCATTGTTAAAAGTCTGTCTTCACCCCAGCAAGCTATATGTTCTTCTTATTCTCTGAAACATTGCTAACCTACCAACCTGCCTCTGTTGTTCATGTTCGCGTACCCTTTCTGGCACTCCCATGGTGGCTAAGGGCACGTCTTCCTTAGGGACAGAAAGCCTTACTTTCACGCAGTTGGAAGAAATAGTAATTTTCTTCTCATCTGCAATCAGCCACAAATTTACTTGCAAAGTTTAATGGCACATAACACTACTGCTCTGAGAGCAACCTGAGGGTACAGCCCTGCTGACAGTATGAGATGTCAAAATTTCACAAGACTGAAAATAAATTACAGTTTTATGCAAGTTGATAAAATAAAGCAGGATAGTGCAGATTTTACCAGAAAATTAAGAGATTATGCAATTCAGGCATTTTAAAATAAAATTTTCATGCTAAGCTTTAGAAGAGGGTAAGTTTTCCATAATTTTTCATCATTGTTGTATTGCAATGACTTTGCTATGTATTTTTATTTTGCTTTTGCTTTTTCTGTGCTGATATTTTGTGTTCTTATCTTTTGACATTTCGTTAGCACTTTCTCATGTGGCTTTCCCTTCTGTTTCTTCCAGTCTCCTAAATATCCTTCTTTTCAGATTCTTCCACAAGGCAGATCCTCAGGACTCCCTTTCTTTTTGCTACCCAAATTCTCTCTACTTTTGAGAAATAAACTTCTAATTTTCCCCTAACGTGTGGTCTTGCCAGCCCGGGTTGGGGCATTGTTGCTTGTATGTGTTGGCGTTTCCTGAGGGCTTTGCCTGGATTTAGGGTAAGTTAGGCTTCATGTGAGTCTGGTTTAGGATCTGATTCAAACTTGTTGCCTGTGAAAGAAATGTTGTATTTCATTTCAGAAACATCGTGCCTGTGTAAAATGGGGAAGTTGGATCAGATTTGCACAGAACAGTCATGCAAGAATTGATGGTCTCTGATGTCAGTTTTTAATGCAAAATCTGTGTGAACTTTGCAGGTTTTGGCCATCCATTTTTATGGAATGTATCTTACTAGGGCCAGATTGTGAAGCTGACCTGCATTTCAGTCTGTTGATTGCATAATCTCCATTTTGTAGGCAAAAGATTTCCAGAGGTTAATGGTGAGAATCTGGAGGAAAATTAGATACTGAAATTTCCTGTGAGATGAACAAAACCAGAAAAATATGTCTCTCTGTGTTCCTAAACGTTAACAGCTCTTTCTTCTGAGAAAACAGTTTTGGGTGTTTTCTGCTATTTACTGGGGATCACTGCCTTAAGCTAGATATTAACCCATTGAAAGTCCAGGAATATCTTTAAATACCAATGGCTTGCATCTGCTTTGGCATTGCTAGCATGTAGGCAGGAGATTGTTTTGCTGTCCTGCTGGTTCTTAAGGACCTTCTTGGCAAAATTAAATGGGGTCATTCTGAGTCACTGAAAAGCCTCAACGCTGCCTTACATTGGAGTGAGCTACATCTGAAATTGGCATCTGCAAGCAGGTCAGAGCAGAACCATGTTGTCAGGTTGGGGTCAAGCAGACAGGGAAAGTCCATTTTTCAATTTGCAGTAATTCTCATGGGGAAGGCTGTATTCAGGGCTGTGGACCACACAAACCATTGTGGCTTGTTTGGTAAACTGACTGGAAACTGGGAAGAAAACTCCTGTGTTAACTGGAAACTTGCTAAAACCAATCTGTTCTCATGAAACTCTTCAGCTTTAATGGATTGACATTTTTAATTTTAAAACTGTTCAACGGGAAAGTCCCAAGCACTTGTTAGCCTCTATATTGCTATTACTGAGTAGTAATAATTTTACATCTTCAGCCTATTAACTGTATTTGTATTCTTGCACCTGATAAGAAACAAAACAAGGTATTTATTAATGGTGTTACTATATTTTCTCATCTTTGCATCCTGAATTTGAAGGAAAAGTAATGTTGATTGTAAGTTATTGAGGTAGCCTGGTGGAGGAGGTGGGTGGCAAAAGTATGGTGATGGACTGCACATTTTAAAATTCTGCTTGCATTTATTCTTAAGTGTTTATATTATAACTCTTTTCCCAGTTTCTTACTTGCAACAGATTGCATTACCATTGTATAACCTGATTATGCCTCTGAGGGTATAATATCAGTTGTAGTAGAGCATATGTATTTGTTACTAGACTCGGAAGTGGATCAGGTGTAAGCCCTATGTAAACCTAAGAGTCTCTCCACTGCTAGAGTAATCAAAGGGAGGAGAAGATTCCTATATACATTAAAGACTACTGGAAGAGACAGAAAAAGTGCTCTGTTCCCTACTGTCACAGGAGTTGCAGTGCCTGTGGTTCCCAGAGAAGCTGAGGATGTTAGTCCCTGACCAGGCTTATCTTAAATGTAGGTATCAGGATGCTCTTTGACCAGGAGTCACAGGGAGCCTGAAGGTGCCCCTTCAGTTTGCAGTGGAGTACCAGACTTTTTTTTATTATTCTGTTTTCCTGCCGAGCTTTGATTTCTAGTGTGATTGACCATGCTACTGAATACAAAATAAACCAAGGTGTTTTTTTTAAGACTTTGCAATGCATCTTGTTATCTTGTTAAGTGCAGTTCCTTTGTCCTTTGGAGAGGCAGGGGTGGTGGTTAGCTTTCCTCCAAACCGTTACCAACTATTACCAAACTTGCAATTGGAAATACAGAAGCTTTTGGTTAGGAAGTGGTGAATAAAGTTTGCTCGTATTTGAATGTAGCAGCTGAGAGATTATTTAACCTTGCATTTCTAGAATTAAGTGCTACAAAATGCCACGTTTTTTAATGAGCTCTCCTGTCCTATTGTGGTCCTATAAAGGTCCAAGAGATGCTAAATCAAGGTTGATTACATGAACATGAGAGCAAAGGCAGAAAATAAGAAAATGTAGCTGTGAATTCACACATTATTAAAGAATAATGATAAAATCGCTAATATATTCAGATAAATTAACTACTGTGCCATTGATATCATGGTTTATGGTAGTGCTCTGCAGGGGAAGGAAAGAGAGGAGAGTGGTTGTGTTGTTTACATTCTGCTTTGTATTCATACCTGGCAACAGTAAATATTAGCCCTAATGATGAAGTCATCTGTATTAGAACAATAAATAATTAGCATAGCATAGCACTGATTTCACAAAGACTTCTCAAGTATTTATATACCACTGGTTATTAAATTTGATCAGTGTTTACTGTTAGTGAATACAGTCTTCCATTAGAGAGACAAATCTTGTAGTCATTGCAATTGATGACATCTTCCTAAATTTATCCCTTGGTTCATGTGTAGCATGGAGAGTGGTTATTATTCTGCACTTTCAAAAAAGTATATATTTTTTAATTTACAGTAATACTGTTAATTTTACATAAAGCATCTACTTCCCAAGTAATGTGAACACTATTCCTGCTGTTTTATTGTATTGTAATATAAACATAAATGCAGTGTTAAAAGCTATACCAATGGTGTCAGACTCCTTAAGGACTTGAGAAAACTGTCATAACTTCTAAAATAACTGATAATCTTTTGTGGGTCAAAAAGAGCAACATGCTGTATTGCTTAGCTTTCTGCTTTCTTTTTCTCAAGGTTTGTCTGAGATTTAATTTTATGTGAAGTACACAAAACACTGTCAGTAAAACATTATCACTTTGTAAAAGCTGTTTAGAATATGGTCTGGCACAAAATGTGCAGGAAATTAAAAAGAATATTCCCAACTTTTTTGCATAGAGCCGAGTTGTATATATTATTTGTAATTGTGGCCAAAAACAGTACATGTGAAAATGAATGCATCTTTATATTTGTAAAATATACCTAGATACAAACATGTATATAATTTAAATTTGTAAATGCTAACAAACATATATATAGAGAATTAAATAGACAAATATTTAAAGAAAATGTTATATGTGTTGCTTTGTGCATGTACATATATATATGTCAATGAGCATATATATGTATTTCTTAGCAGTTCTAAGGGTTTTTTGTCCCATCCATTTCACAATATTTCCATTTAAATGCATATTTTGATTTTTCTTTTGGGACTAGGTTGAATGCCTTTCTATTACAGTACTAAAAGAATAATCAACTTTAACACAATATTTCTCCCTAAAGGGATGGTCTTTTCCATTCACATGATACTATTTTTCTCAGAATGATACTAGCATTCATGATCTAGTGATTTTATCTTTATTCAGATGTTGTGTTCAGGTAGTAAAAAGACTAAGTGATGTCTTTTGTATTCTCCTGCTTAAAAAACAAAGGAAAACAAAACAAAAACAAAACACCTCAAAATCAAATAAACAAACAAAAAACACCTTAAAATCAAGGAAACAGGAAACCTCCCAAATCCAAGTGTTTTGTTAAAGAATGAGGTATTAGTAAAATTTGGAGTACAAAATTTAGAGGGAGTAAAAATGCACGACACATTTATAGAATTTAAACAAGCAAACTAAACAAACATTCCAAGTGAAACAAATTGGAAATCAAATAATCCTTTACATTTGAATTTATGATCCTTGTATCTTTCCAACTATTCGAAGATGCATTTCATATGTATGATACATATTCATGTTTCCAGTTATGTGATTCATTGCATTTGAAAACAGAAATATTTAGTATGCAGTCCTCAGAAGAAATGTATGCAAGATGTATTGATAATATAGAATGAGCTTTATTGTAAGCAGCCATAAAAATTAGATTTGCTATTTTTTGATCAGAATGCTACAGCTTTTAAGCCCATCATTTAATTTGATCTCTCAATGCCTTAAAATTCTATGCTAAGGATGGAAGGAAGACTGAAATCATGGAGAGGTTTTTCCAGCTAGTTGTGCAGAGTCCAGCAGTTCAGAATACAGTTGATATGTAAGGAGGACGCTGGTCAGATGCATATGCCACCTAGGCACACTCTTGTTCTGCTAGCACATCAATTATCACATTCATCCTGCATGTTTAATCTTTTACAATTGGCCCTCTCTTAGGACAGAAAATATGAGAAAAGTTTTTTTGTGTGTGCATTTTTTATTTTTTTTTCGTAGAATCAGTTTGAGAAACAATAATGTATTTTTCCTTACATGATTGGGTATTCATTGCATGTGGTGTAAATGACTTTTCTTTGGTTTAATGGTCTTTTTCTTCCATCTCTCTACTACATGAGAGCAATACTTTAGTAGCTTTTTTAAAAGGTTAATCAATTAATCATATTATATGCAGTAATTTTTTAATAAATAGCTTTGTATTTCTTTCAGGGCTGTGATTAGTTAAAACCCTTAATTGAATTTAACGAATAATTATAGTATTGTAATAAATATGAATATATCCTTATATTCAGATAGATTTTAACTTTTTTGTTTGGCTAGTTGGCTTAACACTATATTTTTCTTTTGCATAAATCTTTTAATATCAGTTTTGTTTGTTTGTTTTTGTTTTTTTCAATTGAGAATGTAATATAACTATGGAAAAGCATACGACAACCAGGATTACCATAGCCTTTTGTTAATCATGAAGCCCTTGTTTTAAGTATGCATCAAACACATATATTAGGAAAGAATTCAGAAATACCAATGAGCTGAACAGGAAAACTGAACAAGTAAAAAAAATACTTGATCTATAATTTCAACAGAGAATCTGTTAGAAAATATTCTCTGATTAAGCATGTTATTACTACTCTTTTGTATGGTAAGCAAGCATGTAGTTTTAAGTCCACTTAGTTCATGTCTTCAACTATATTGACAGCAGATGTTTAACAGTTTTATGTAAAGGCACATTTTATGTTTGTTATTGCTGCTTTTTCAATAAAATATTGTGGTAAATGAAAGATAGGCTGTCCTTAAACAGGTATTGCTTTTTGGTCATTTGAGTGCATTATGTAATGATTTTGTATGTTTCTGAGGCTTTTGTTAATGCATTTAATTATGTTATGCTTTTTTTTCTTTCTTTTTTTTTTTTTTTTTGTGCAAGATCTGTTGAGTTGAATGGTATAATTGAGTCTGTAGCCCAAAATCCTAAAGGTGACAGAATACAGTGAAGTCTTCCTGGACAGAGACAAGATATTTTTTTTCCTTTTTTTTTTTCTATGAAATGTAAAAAATACATGTAAACAAAATACATGTAAAAAAAACAGATATCTGAAGGTCTTGCATTTACATTTCAGAAATTGTTTGAGTTATGAAAGAGTTTGAAGGGGGGTAGAAGTTCTGTTATTGTAACTTTTGTTCTCTTTTGGCTATGTACCAAAACTACAATGAAGTTGTTAGCTTTGCCATCAGTAAGAGCAAATCGCATAGTCTATCATTAGTATGGTATTTCGTATTATTTTAAGGAGAGGTAAAGTTACTGCTTAGCAACTGGGGCTGGTCAGGTCTGGGGGATCTTTTTGCTTGTTTGTTTCTGACTCAAAACAAAACAAAAACAAAAAGCACCACTGTGAAATACAGTCATGCAGTTGGATATAGAAGTGCCTGAGGAATACAGAACCTTTAATTGGCTTTTCAGTAGGGTCCGACAGCACTTTAGTTTTTTTTTTGGGTGGGGGGGTGGGGAAGAGGCATAATCTTTTGTGTTTTTTTAGCAGGATTTTCCGCTAATGGAAAACTAGTCATCAATGATTAGACAGGAAATGGGCGATAATTTTGAATTTCACGTGAGAATTTTGCTTTAAGAAATAGTCCATTTATTTTTCATAAGTTTGAGAATTGATGGAGATTTGGTTTTGCATTTTAAGTTGTATGGAATGCAACAGTATCATAGAAGTAATAGAAATATCTTACTGCAATCTGATATGTGTCTCCCTCGATAGACATCTGCAATATAGCTTGTTATTTATCTTTCATGAATCAAACTGTTTTTTTGATAGACTTTAAGAAAAACATGGACATGTTTTGAGGTATTAGAAATTCTCTAGTGATAAGTAAAGTCCATCATTGATAATTTTGTTTTTCTTTTAAAAAATAAATCAGGAGAATGAACAGATGTTTAGCTATAATCCTTTTCTCTTTTTTTCTTTGTAAATTATGATGAGGTAATAGACCCTTTTCAGTGTTGCTGCTGGTTATTCACAGAAGCAGCCAGCATGTTGCTGTCTGGCATCCTACATCCAGATGCTCTTGTCCTTCTGTACGTGATCTTTTTGACAGGAGCAGGAACAGTCCCTGTTTTGAGGCCCCCAAGTCCCAGTTTCAAGGTTCATCCAGAAAACAGTAGGCCTGATTAAATTGTGCTGTGGTCCAGTCCATTTGCATTTCTTGAAAAATATACTTCTATTTAGAGTAAAATGATTGCGTGCTTCATCTGTCTGAGCTCTGTCTTATACTCAAGCTTAAAACAACGTTTCTTTGCTATGATTAGGATTTTTCAGACTCCTTAGTCTACTTCTGTTTTATCAGAACAATTTGTTGCTAGCAATGGATTGATTTCATCTAGAACATCCAAGCAGGGCTGTATTCCCAGAATACTTGTTAGTTACAATGACACACAAGTGATTTAGAAATTAAACGGCAATGTTCTGGAAAGGAAATGAGGATCTGTCAGTGGGAAATAGCCCCGCATTTTGTAATTAAAATGAGTGGCTTATTTTATGGATTGCATAAACTGTATTATAGGAGGAGACAAAGCATGGAATATGTGAACTGTTGCCATGTTGCAGAAACACTGCCAACTGTGGAATATTAAAGATTCTATGTATCAGAAAGGAAAAAGGTAAAATTAATGCAAACTTAATTCTGTGCTGTCTAATGCTGCAAGCCTGGTAATGCTAGCTTAGTCAGACTCTAGCAGGCATTAACAGTTCAAATAAATTGTTGATAAAACAACTTAGAAAGAGTTGAAAACTGAATTGAAAGTGAGGATATAGCCAAACCTGATGACTTTGTGTGTTACCAGCCTTGATATGGATGGTTTCCTAATGTAGGCCTTCCTGGGAGACTGATTTATTTTATTTTTTTTTCCAGAAGTGATAGTAGGTAGAAGCTATGATGGAAACTGGACTCCAAATGTATTCATGTATCTGCTATTACTGCTCTTTTTCATTAATACTGATTATTTTTATGCATGTGTTTTGTGCATCTTCCCTACCCTGAAATAGGTGTACTTAGAGGTACTGAGTAGTGCTCAGTGTATCTGCCAAGTGATTTTTTTCAAGGACATTATGCTGGGATTAATGCAACCAGCTGTGAGTGGGGCCTGGACGTGCTGCCTGTACCATAGCTGTGCTCTGCGTGCTGTGTACTGCAATTCTGTATGAAAATGTCTGTCCTCACTCGTTTAGAAAGGTGAGGAATTCTCCCTTTTAATTAAACCACAAACATTTTGGTAGGACATGAGAAGATGAAGCAGCAAATAAAAGTTGCAAATACAGCTGAACTTGGACAAGGAGACCTCTCATCAGAACTGTCAGTAGATACTGCATGATCCCTGAAGAACTAAATGCCTTTGTAGGATACTCAGAAACATGATTCAATGGACTATATTAAAATCAATTTTCCGAATTTTATGAAAGTGGTCCTGCATGACAGGAGTGTTCTGTCCAGATGTCCAAATGCAAACTTGCAATTAGCAATTAATTGGATGTTTTGAAGCTTGGACAAGACTTGGAGCTTTTATCAGACTTCTTGAAGAAAGTAAATAAAATTCACAACCTGTAGGTGCAGGGATTGCTGTCAGAGAATCAGTGTAAGTTGTTCTGTGCTCAAAGGCCTGAAATTCACTTCAGTCAGCATCTGCTCTGGGAAGTCTTGTTTATTGCGTGTACCCTTTTAGTGTAAGGTATGAAGTGGGAATTTGGAGTCAACATGGACCTACTATATATCAAGCGTAACGATTTTGCAGCATATCTAACATGCTTTTATTAAGGGAGAGGAGAATATTATGTTATTTGTTGAGGATGCACTTTTATTTGTTCACTTCTATTAAAAGTTCATTTTTTAACTGATTATAAGTTTTAAATAAGCTAATACAAAAATGTATTTATTGTAGATGGGAGAATGCTGTCTTTAAGAATGTATTATTAACCTATCATTCCACTCAGGTTATCATATCTAAACAAAGGAAGACATAGACAATTTAAAAAGATTTGTGACTAGGTGGCTGCAGTAGCTGAAGCATTTGAAACTTGCTCATTCAGCATATGTATTTGGAACTGAGATTATATAGAAAAATACTTGTTTCTCCTGTGATAAGGAAACGGGAGGAACCATTGGTTCTTGCTGCCAGGCAAGCCAATGAAGAGGAAGATTTGATTCTTCATGCAAACTGTCTAAGGCTTGTCAGAGAGTGTTTTTTAATATTGTTTTGGAATGTTTCTTTTAGGACATGGAAGCATGGCTATCATTTTAGTAATGCTAGGTGACCTTGTCTTTTTTTCAAACTCAGTGATGGAAAAATAATCTAAATAAAGGCACTTTTTAAGAGAATCGAACCTGAAAATCATAGTGTGGCAATTTGTGCTTCATCGGAATCTGGAAAAACTTTGAAAGTCGCAATATTTTCAGCAATAACTGATGTCATAGACGAGGAACATAAAATAAGTGTTTTCACCAGTTACATGAAGAATTCTCTTTGTTTTGCTCAAGATGTTTGAATCTTTAATAAATTATCACTGTGAAAAGTACAGTTACAAGACTTCTGATTTTTGGAATAGGAATTATTGTGCAAAAATGTTTAAACATAAGTAGGATCATTGTACTAAAAATAGAAAAAAGTATATCATTTACAAAATGTTTTTTAAAATAATATTTTATCATTGCTGTAAGTTTACATAACCTATAGAAGAAGCTGACAATTGTGGGTAATTCATTTTGTTCAATGGTATTTTCTCACTTGGATGGAAAGATTTCCAGAATCAGTGATATTTAGACAAAAAAGATAAAGAACTGTATAACTTGATGTAATGGAACAAACTTCTGGGATTGTTTTACTGAGATTCCTAACAGTTTTAAAGAACTTCCAAACTCTGACTTTTGGATGAGTAACAGGGATTCTGTTAAAGGTTAAAAAAGGTTTTGTGAAGTTTCTGCTGCAAGTCCTAGAAGGAAGAGGCCTTTCTTTTAGACCTGTGTTCCAAATAAAGAGACTATTTTCCTTCAGCTTAATGTTTTAGAAGGTCCTATATTCTGCTTTTATTTAGGGAATGATGATAACATCAGAATAACTGATTATTATCAATGCAGAGAATGGGAATAGTTTTGTGTGTATTAATCTAAAATATGTTATCACTGAAATCATTTCAAATAGGGAATATTTATTAGAGATCTTGTATGAGATTTTGCATGTGCTACTTCAGAGGCCATTCCAAGTTGCGGGTTAAAAACTTAAAATCTTCACATTATGAGAAGACTTGCCACAAAAAAGGCCACATGTATTATTACCCTCATGAAAGGCAATGTATAGCCAGGCTGTATTATTAAGAGTAGGTAGCAGGTCCAAGAAAGTTATTTGAATTTTTGCTATTGTGATATAGGTTGTGTTCTGTACATAGTCATTAATATTTTTGAATTTAAAGTTTTCACATGGAAAATATAGACTAGTATTCATAAGACAAAGACATTCTTTTTTTTCATTCTGAGGAAGCTGTACAATTTTAGGTGTTGTAGTTTTTGAATTTAAATCACAGTCGTCAACTACTGATTCTAGATAAATGTGTAAGAAGTGTTTAAAAATTTACTGTGTACCTTTCATGATATAGCTGTTGATATAATTGCTGTTGATTGTAAAATAATTACACTTATAGTCACCAATACCTATAATTTCCAGTCTAGCATGGGAATAGAAACATGCATGATTTCTTAACTGTTTTGTAGTTGTTCACTGGCATCTTGTTGTTACACTGACATTTCTTTTATTCAGTCTGGAGTTGACTGTTTGTGCTAAATTTGGTTATCAATTTAAGTAATGTCTTTGTTGATGTAATTTTATAAATAAGCTTTACTGAACAAGTGTATGCAGGCAAGTTTGGTCTGTAACTATTTGAACATTTAGAAGCTGGGAGTCCCAAAGGTGAAGCAAATGTTTATGTGAAACCAAATCTCTGTACAAAATGCCTTTTTTTTTTTGTGTGTGTGTGTGTGTGTGTGTGTTCAGCTGAGGACTGTTGTCTCCCTGACAAAGATTTTCTAGATTCTGTTGGTGGCATGTAGGCTTATACACTCAGTTGACTTATGTAAAGACAACAAAAACTTAACAGTTCTGTAGAAGAGTCGTTAGTTAAGCTTCACAGTAACAGATAAGTCAGTATTGATTTTGATTTTAGTATTCTAGTTTTTTTAATAGCTCTCTCTAACTGTATTAAATCTTACTAAACACATTGTTTTTAGCATGACATTTTCTATCGGGAAAAATGAGTCTAAAAGTTGATCTAAATTAAATACTTTAGAAGAATTTCTTGTGAAATATTATCTTCACTTTCCAAAAAGCTCTTCATATGCAGAACTACTTATTTGTAATCTATGAAAATGTTTAATATGATACAGCATTAGAAAAAAAAATGAATTGTAATTCTTAAGATTAATTGTTCATTTTGTATATGCAGCTAAATGGCAAATCAGTATGTTAGCAAAACCTGCAGTTACAGCGCAATGAGTTGGCTGTAGTGGCATATTGTCCTGTTTTTACTTAACTACTATTTAGAATTTAACTCTAGCACTTTCAAAATGTATTCCGGTAGATTTCTGGCTAATATTAGGCTTTGAGAATGTTATTTGTCTCTTTTATTGTCTTTCCTTTTTCACTTACAGTGTCATGTGCACATGCTCATTAGCATGCAAATGTACACCTGCACTGCATCTTTGGAGCTTCCAGGTAGCAAGAGGACTGTATGCTAATTAGGTGTGGTTATTAGGAGATTGCCATTAGATACTGAAAGCTGTGACTAACATGTGATGAATACTTTCCCACACTGAATTCATAGGTTTAGTGTGTATGTGCATGCAATATTTCAATAATTGCATTTTTAAAACTCTTGAAGTTATGCCATCAGTTGTGCTTAAAGGTAATGTGTGCACTATGCAGGGTATTCATAAAAAATGAACCTAATTAGGTTTTAAGGTGGATTAGTTACATACTATATCCTTGTTATTCAAATTATCTCCTACCGTTATTCAAAATTAATTCAATTTTTATGTGAGTTAAACTAAGGCCAAAGAAGACTACTGAAGTTCTTAATAGGACTGTTCACACAGGGGTTTAATGTGAATCACATTACATTCATTTCCACCTCTGTTTTTGGATACTTCTTCCTAAGGAATGAAGCCATGTTCTCTGATGTCCCTGAGCAGAAGACAGAAAAGTCCAAGATGACGTGTATATAATTTGCAAGTTCATGAGATTCATAGCTAGTTTAGAGAATGTTACTGTAGAGTAATAGAGCCCAGAATTTTTACTTTCTTTTTAATAAATAAATAAATAAATAAATAATGTACGTGATGACATACTTCTTTGCCCCTCTTAAAGAAATGCTTCTGCATATATGAAGCTTAAAAACGAATGCAGGAGGATTTTCCCCCAGGTTTTGTTAAATTAGGATCAGCCAATCAGAGAAGCAGATATCAAGACATGTACCTTACGAGACTATTCAAATTTCAGCTTAGTTTTGTTTGAAAATATAAAATGAATTTTCTTTTCATGAAACACTTACTATTTGGCTTGCTTTTAATTCTGGGTCTACATTATTTCTTACCTTTCTGAAGTGGGTTTCTAGTCTAGTTTCCAAAATTCTTGCATATTTCTTTTCCTGACCTTTTTAATTTTCATTTGTCTTTCCAACATCACCTTAGATGGAAATTCCAGCTCATTCTCTCAAACTTCTAGAAAGAATTACGTAAGTACTAAGTGCTTAGAGAAGTCTGTCATAGCTATTTTAGTTTAAGATCACAGAAAGACAAAGCTCGTAGGCAGAGGTAATTTATTAAATCAACTGATAAAGCTGAGTAAAATGAGCAATATTTAAGTTGTACAATCCCTTATGTGTAAAAATTATAGTGTAAATTAAGATCCTTGTATGCACGAACTAGTAAGCCTGGTATCTGTTGACTTGTCTCTTTCTATGCTTATTAAAATCTGTTAAAAACCTTCTTAAAAAAGGCATGAGAAGGCTCATCAGAATAAAGTAAATATCATTTTTTTACTTGTCATAAAGTAGCACTTCAAAAAAACATTTTTTTTTTTCCAGAAAGTTACTATAATTTTGTAACTCCTTTTCTCTTTAGTACTAAGCACTTTAAATATCACTCATATCTCATTGACGTGAAAAGAAAGCAGTGTCTTTCAGTAGGATCCATCTACTCAGGTGGATAGGAACCTCAGGAGGACATCTAGTCCAGACTCTTGCCCAGTGCTAGGTCAGGTGTGAGGTCCAACCTAGCTACTCAGGGCTCGCAAACGTCTGAAGATAGAGATTGCACATCTGTGGGCTGCCTATTCCATGACTTGACCTCTGTAATAGCGAGGATGCTTTTTGTATATATTCAGTCTACAGCACGTGTGTCAGTTTGAACCTCTTGTCTGTCATCCTTCCATTATACAACACTGAAAAACCCATCTCTGTCTTCTTGATGATGATCTCTTCAGTACTGGAAGGCTGCTTTTAGATGCTACCTGATGCTTTTGCTCTTCCAAGCTGTGCAAGACTAGTTCCCTCAGCTTCTCCACAAAGGGCAGGCAATCCATCCCTTTAAGCATTTTGGTGGCCCTCTGCTGAACTTCCCACAGTTTATTTCTCTCTTGTTTTGGGGGGTTCCAAAAATGGCCTTAGTATTTTACGGGCACAGTAGATGTGGTTCAATGAGTGCTGAGCAGAGGGGGATAAATAATCACTTTCCCATATCACTTACCTCTGTTCCAGCAATACGTGGCTATTTATAAATATTCCACTCAATTAAAATAGTAAATTTGCTATTTCCTGGATATGAAGTCTCATGCTCCTTGGAAGTTCTGAATGCAATGAGAGCTTTCTGCTGATGGAACAATCTTATAAATGCTCATGGAATTTTCACCTTCGGTCTTCAAAATAAGGTAATTATGAGCCTCATGAGAGCAGTAGTATCTAGGTACCATGGAATAGATTAATTACAGACTTTTAATTGATCCCCACTGGGATATAGAGGCCAGTTTTGAAGCTTAGGAGCAAGTGGACTTCTCACAATCATTTTTATCATGTTACATGGATATTTCCGTACTGTCTTTGATTACTTGCACCTGCTTCTGACAGACATCAAAGCTTACAAAAATCACATACTGTATTTGAAATGAGTATATTTGGAGAACATAGGGTGCTTTACAAATTACAAGAAAACTCATGTTTAAGAATTTTCCACTCATATAACTGCAGACGTGTAGAAGTCCTGTTACTAATGTATATATTGCCACACAGCTGCAAATATGTTGTTTTAATTTGAAATTTTGCAAATGGCAAAATTATGGTCACACACGTGACCTTAAGCTTTAATTTAAACGTGTGTAATGGTTTTTGGTTATTAATGAAAGCTTCAAGGAGGATATTAATTGCAAAGGCAATTTTGTTTCAAGATAATCTATTTCTTGGTTATAAAATAAACTATTTTGGCAAAGGTATAAAGCAAATGTTTAAAAATAAAACATAGTTTAGCCATTCTTCAGCTACTTATTGTCTTACATAAGTCTGCTATAAAAAGTAAATTTGGGGGGATATTCTAATTTTAACAATGGGAGTGTTCAAATTTTCTTGCAATACATGTGAAAGGGCATATATATATACACAGGTCTAGCGCTTTCATTTTCTTTCTTTAGTATATGATTTGTTTTTTTTAAGATGTACGTTATTAGGGTGGTGAATAGTTCTGTGCAGTTATATGCTTAGCAGTAACCTTTACTCATAATGTGATATTGTCTGTATGTCTTATTTTGTTCAGCTTTCTCTGGCACTGATGAAGCCTAAGGCTGCTGTTTCTTTGAATTGCTGATAATTTTTTATCTGATTAACTGACACGTTTAGTTGAAATCAGACACAGCCCTTAGGCTGGGCATGGATTTAATTTAAAAAGTATCAAAGGTTTGCACTGTGTGCTGTTTAATCATCATGTTTATCAGGCAAAGAAAAATTACCGGAAGGACCATAGGGAGAGGGTTATCTTAAGGAGCAGTAACTTGGGAAATTGATAATAACTCTGAGGTAATTTACTGCTAACTTTTACATTCATTAATATAACATTTCCCACTAATAATTACAGTGCATGTAATGTACTAATTAAATTGAAAACATTAGCACTAATTTTCTTTTTGCTGAACTCTGAGAGGGTCAGGTAAAGACATTAAAATGTGAAATTAAAGAAAATCTCTGTACTAATACCACTGCAATGAATATTTTACTTGCTACTGGAATACTTCTACCACTATTGTGTGCTACAATACATGTGTAGACATTTCCTCAAATTACTATCGCTATCCTTAATTGAATTTCAGTTAGTGAAAAGAAAAATAAAATCAAAAATGAAATCAGTATGCTAGCATAGATTACTTATACATTTCTGTTTTATTTAACTTCAATTGTGAACTAGTTTATCAATATTATACATAGGCCTAACAGCTTGACAGTAAGCATACTTATGGCACTTATGCTTTGGAGCTTTCCCAGAATTGTTTATTTATATATATATATATATATATTTTTTTTTTTTTCTGATAGAAAATATAGCTACAAGTAATTTATGATATGCAAAGAGCAGTAATTTTGACTTATGTTATTCATTAAACTGTTTAAAAATATATGTAACTTCAAAACTATGAAGCTTTAAATATAAATTGTGCATTTTAGTACACTTACAGTTGCAAAGATCTATTTGTTGTTTTAACACGATTGTTCATGAAGATTATTATTCATGAATGTTATAAATAGGAATAAATTAATGTCTATAACAAGAAATGTAATAGTAATGTAACTTCATTTATAGATAAACAGCTAATAATCTTTTGTATATAAAAGTGAGCTATACTGCTGATAACAAAGTAATTTGATTATTTTTTAAACTTTATTTTGTATCTCCTTTTTAAAATGTGTAATTTTTGTAGTTTTGATGAAGAAATACAATTTTAAGTCATGGAAAATAAACAGTCATTAGCATGTACTTACGTATTTGTATTTCTGTTTATTTAGTGCCTGGTTTTGTGTATACATTACATACTTAGTGATACAATGCTTTGTAACACAGTGAATTGTGCTGAATATAAATCCTCTCTGTGGTACCCAAATATTTCAGAGAAGCAGTGATTTGTTTTACTTTCAACTAATACATTGTATTAGTGAGGTATTAGTAAAGTATTGCAAGTATCTCTTGAAGTAACAGAGCATTATGTTTTCTTTGGAAAGAAAAAAAAAGTCCATATTAATTTTTCTTGAACATTTTCCTGTTCTGTTACCTTGTGATACAGCACCTAACAGTTTTCTTCCAGAATTTACCAAAATTTGGTTCCTTGATAATCCTTAATATTTAGCCTGCAGATGTCAGCCTGCTCTATCCATGCTTTGTTTTGTGAACATATTTGAATGGTATCAATCCTGATCAGATTACATATTAAAAGGTGAAGTGTAGTACCTGATATATGGCACTGTTAAATCTGGGATTTATTCTGTGCTAACTACAATCAGCTTTGGAGAAAACTGTATGTTTGCAAATTGTCCAATAACTCTTTCATTGCCAAGCAGTGAATCCAGTGAAGAACTAGTACTGTGCAAGTGCTCTTTCCAGTGCCTGAAGTGCTGAGCTAAGTATGCTGTGCAGCAAGGTTTTATTCTAAACTTTGTCCAGTTGAGGAATTTATGATGATTGTCACACTGTAGTATTACCACGTCCTTCTTTCTTTCAAATCTTTTCTTGAGTTTGTGCCATTCCAGCCTTGGTTTGTTGCAACATACAGAATAAGAGGATTGAATTTATTCAATTTTGTGGGATCTATATATATTAACTAGTTCTCCCATTTCAAAGCATTTATTAAATATATAGTGTTAAGCTTACCAGTATTAACTTATTTCCCCTTGTGGTACCCACCATCTGGACAGTGATGGAAGTTTATATTTGCAGAAAAACTAAATGAAAAGTGATGGTGGCGAATAGCTCCCTGTCAAAAGTCTTTAAACTTGAGTGCTAACCAGAACTGAAATATGTCTTGAAATACTGCTAATTCAAAAGATCATTAAAAACTTATGTATTATTAAAGTAAATAAACTAGAATAATTACAGAATATATAGTATATGAATATTTAAGTAAGTTTTAATATAGCTTGCCCGACAAGCAATGACAATCTTCTGTTTTGTTACAAACTTCAAAACGTACCGTATACGTGTGTATATATACTTATGCATTTTTATGTGTATATTCATATATATGCACATCCACCCTTAAATTTATCATAGCTATGTATAACTGGGCAAAGGGGGAACCACGAAATCTGTGTTAACTACTCTGTATTTGAGTTTGATGTTTGGGTCATAGTTTCAGCATAGAAGTTCAGTGACAGTAAATATTAACATACATTATAATGGCTTTTTTGACTCCTTTACAATAGGTAACTGTAACGGTTAACACGCATTATAATGGTTTTTTGACTCCTTTAAAACTTTACAATTTTTTTTACAAATTTTAATTTGCATGAGATTTCTTACTGAATATCTTTGCTGTATATATTTTGTGAGAATTTGAAAAATTGAATGAATTTTAAAAAATACTATATTTATTACTGTGAGCTAGATAAAAATATATTGGTCAACTCAGTTCCCATCTAAAAGGATGAAAAGGAAGAAGATTTCCTAAATCCGCATCTTTAGGAAAACATAAAATAAAGTCACACAGGTACTCATTTCACCATGTTTGTTTACTATGAGGATCACATCTTTCTTGGAAGTTTATGATATAGTTACTGTCCTCTTACATCTCTGATAGCACTTCCACCTCTGAGACGTCTTCCCATTCCTAGGGAAGAAAGAGGATACATAATAGAAACTGTTGTGGGAACAATAGATTTGTAATGCACTGTAATAAATATTAATATTATAACAGTAAACGTTACGTTTGGTGAGGAAAGAGAAGTGTATGTGTTTATATGGAAAATTATATATGATATGTATTTATGTAGCCATGGAGGTTAATCTAGCTGTGAGGCAACATACAACCCTGTGTTTGTATCAGATATTTCAAAAAGATTATGTACTTTATGGCATAGTTTACCTCTGGTAACTTAACAGTGAACAATGGAAGTTGTAACTTAAATGGTATGTAGTGACTGGTTTTCCAGAATATCTGAACACACACGTTTTTTTTTGTTTGTTTTTATCAAGAAATAGATGCAAAATTCTGTGTGATGAGTACAGTATGAGTCTGCATTTGAATGAGAACTTGTATAGGAATTTTCCTCAAGTGTCTGGAAAATATATACTGAAAGTACTTTCCTAAAGATTATTCTCCATCCAGCCATTATGACTGAACACTTAATTTATGTATAATTTATTTTCGAAAGAAATAGTCAGGAAAGCCCTGAGTATTTCAATTGAATCTATTAGCAAAAACAGCAACAAAACCCAATACACTTCTATTATGTATAAGAATTGGTGGCAATACAAATGGTTGCTGGCAACGCTTGTACATTAACCTGTTCAAAATTACAGTAAGAATAAAAGTTCAGAGTAACTTTAAATTGTACTATAAGGCAGTTTCCTTCACAGTATAATGATACTTCAGACAACAGACTGATGCAATAAAATAAAACGTTACTGTTAAGCAGTGGCAGTGTTGCGAATCTACTTAATTGGTGAGCTTCAAGCTCTTGTGCTTCTAAAAATTATTGCTGCTGCTAAAACTCAATAAAACTTTTAAAATATGTGCATTAAAACCGTATTTTTAAATTGTTACTTTTCTGCTGAGTCCTTAAACATAAATAATATCAGTGTGGTCACTTCTGTTTATTTACTGTGAGATTATAAGATCTCAGAGCTCAGTTCTGTGAGAGACTACCATTTGCCAAAGGTAGTCACTCCCGCAGTCCAAAAAAAACAACCAAACAAACAAAATAAAACAAACACCAAAACTTAGAGCTATAAAAGACAGGAAATCCAGGGCTACTGGAGGCACTATTTGCATTGCTACATTCTTTTTCTTCTTTTTCAAAAAGTTTAACTGTCTTTGTCTTTTTATTTGTGGCAGGGAAAAGTCTCTCTTTTATAGAGTACATTTGAAATGTAGTTGCTTTTAGTTCTCAATTATTAACAGACCATTTTTTTTCTATAAGAAGTTCTATTAATGAGGTATATTATATATACATCTCCTTCTTACCAAGACTTTTGAAAAACTACTTTTTAAACAAATCGTCTCTACACTTTATCATGAATAGTATGTCCAATAAATTATTTTTCACCAATTCTTTCTGAAATACGTCACTGTTAGAATCCTTAATGCGTTTTTAGGGCTGATCTTGAGGATGGACCTACAATCAGTAAAGTACTGAAATATTGAAGTTAAGTGATGTTACTTGATTCCTTTGATTCCTGTTATTCTTCCAGTAGATGGTAGTGCTAACTGCAGCTGTGATGTTACCCTGAGAGTAGGCATTTGCATGGATCAGAAGAGTGCTTGTCTTTGCATCACAATTAAGTATATAAGAAAATGTATGTTCTGTCTTTATCTTCCAACTATAAAAAAAAAAAGGGGGGGGGGCACTATCAAGTAAACACAGAGCTGCATATCTATAACGTGAAATATGTAATACATAAATATAGTTAAATAGGGTTATTATGACCATGAAAGATTGTTTTACCTGGTGAAGTCCTGTAAATCAGAGTATACAGAACTTAGTATTAAAATCTTACTGAACTGTCATACTGTTAAGCATGTCTTGAATGTTATGATAGATTCAGCCATAAAGGTCAACTCAAACAAGCAGTCATAAAATTTTGTATTTTACTGTTACTATATGTGTATAAGGTCTTAATAGAATGTAAAATACTTGGAATTATATCAGACTTTGATACTTCCTGTTGCATATGGTTCTTTGTAAGAACAAGTTGATTGGTGTGGTAAGGGACTCTGGGGGGGGGGGAGGTGGGGGGAGATTGGATTAGTCAACTCTGTTTAGTAGATTGTAAAACTAATATATTCACCTGCTGTTTGTAATGGAAGAAAAAAAAAAACACATCTGGAAATATCAGTAAGTAGACAATCTGAGTAACTCTTCGTTTTGCCTTTTCCCCCAGCTTTTGCCAGTGTTTGTCATCATCATTGAGCCCAATGTGTTCTATAAATATTTACTGATTTTACAGATTACTGTAGCTATAATGCCTGCAGTAGATGCCACATTGGTGGCAGTGCAGAAAACCTGCATACTTCTCACAGTGTCTGATATATTAGATGTGCTATATCATTTGTATTTTTATGCTGCCTTCCATGAAGTGGTATTAATGAAAAGGCATTTCAGTATTCAGTGTCTATAAGACTGGGAGGCTGCATTGGGTTGATTGTATAGGGGTACTTTGCAGGTTGTGCTTTTGTTTTGTGTTTCCCTGGATCATTTGCTAACTGTTTTACCTTTCCCTTCCCACCAGCCCTAAGTCCCTAGCCTTAGATCACAGAAAAACAGATACTTTTCCACAGTGGTATTGTTTGTTTGTGTTTTTTTTGTTTGTTTGTTTGTTTTTTTGGAGAGGGGGGTCTCCTACTCTTCTTTCTGTAGGAAGACACTTCTCTCCCTGTACAGGTGTTCAGTTTTCATATATATATATAATGTATATACACTATCTCTGATAGTCTGGATGTACCCTACAGGAGTCATCCCAGGTTTGTCTGCAGTAGTAAGGTAGAGCTGCTGGTGTTCATGTGAACAGCCAAGTGCTAACCTACTATCAATTGGTATTTCAAGGATTGGTGTTGGTGCACACTTTGGTCCCCAGAAGGCATTTTACAAACCAATCCATATAAACAGACTTTGTGCAAGTTACTAATGTTATGAGGTGTGAGGGCAATTGACATCTTTAGTGTGATTCACTTTAAAGGCTCTTGCCTAAGTTTTGGCTGAATATGGAGTGATGAGGTTAATGACCCAAGGGCCATTAAATGTTGAAACTGTAGCTGCAAACAGTTTGTTTACTTTTCAGCTTTTTATCTGTCCTGATTTAAGAATAGCATTGGTTCTTTATGTATTGTATGCTGTCAGATAGGAAGAAGTAGATCCAAAAGACGTACTGTTTCCATCTTTTGAATTTTCCATTTCACTGAGAAAATATACGATTGGTTATTTCTTTGTTGATAGCTTGTTTAGTAAAATAGAAAGTACTATAACTATTGCTTTCCTTATTCATTTAGAGTTGTGAAGAACTCAAGATAGAGCTAAATATAAACTCAGTTCAAGAGCTAGTGTTTGTATTCGTACGGTTTGTAGGAAAAAACAGCAGATAGAATTCTTGAAAAAGAGCAGTTCCGTGTTGAATAGTGTGGAACATAAGCAGTTTTTTGATTCTTGTTATGATTCTTCATTTCTGCCATACAGCAAACCTACATATAAAAAGATCTTTTCTCCATTAGATTATCAAACAAGTTAATCCAATAATTCCAAAACAGATTATTTAATATTCTTTTGGACACCTTTATTCAGAATGGCTTTATTCACTGGCCTTAATATTTAAATCACTTAAAAGCTAACTGTGAATTTAAATGAACCTAATTAGTAATTCAGATTAATTTTCCTGAGGGTGCTAGTACTGACAAATGTTTGAAAATGAAAGAAAAAAAAAAAAGATTTTTCGTGGAAGTAAGTTGACATTGTGTAGAGTGTTCAGAACACTTCTGTGATATATTGTCATGACCCTGCTTGACTCTGGAGAAAGGCTATTGGATTTTGTAGACCTGGCCTTCACTGTAAAGCAACTTTGTAGCGAATTGCAGTTCATTAATTTTAAGACTCTAAAGATCCTGTGTATAGGAGAAATAGCATACTCTTTCATCAGGGAACTGCTTCCTGATCAAACCTGAGTGGGAGAAGGCATTCTTTATTTTTCTTGGCAGGTGGCGTTGATGAGGAGTAGGGAATCCACCGAAATCAGAGGAGTGGTCCATTTTATTGATGCTCAGTAACAGAACCAGATAGTTGATTACAATTGATCACAGAATAGTTGATTTTGGAAGGGACCTCTGGAGGTCATCTAGTCCAAACCACAGCTCAAGCCTAGAACAGATTGCCTAGGCCCATGTCCAGGTGGCTTTTGAAGATCTCCAAGGAGGGAAACTCCTCAGCCTCTCTGGACAACCTGTGCCAGTGCTCCATCACTCACACAGTAAAGAACTGATTCCTGATATTCAGACAGAACCCCTTGTGTTCCAGTTTGTGCCATTGTCTCTTGTCCTGTCACTGGGCACCACTGAAAAGAGCCTGGCCCTGTCCTCTTTGTATCTTCCCTTCAGGTATTTATAGACACTGATAAGATCCCTCTGAGCCTTTTCTTCTCCAGGCTCTCAGCCCAGCCCTTTCAGCCTCTCCTCATAGGAGAGATGCTCCAGTCCTTTCATCATCTTGGTGACCTTGCACTGGGCTCTCTCCAGTATGTCCATGTCTCTCTTATACTGGGGAGCCCAGCACTGGACACAGCACTCATTGTGCAGCCTCACTGATGCTGAGTAGAGGGGAAGGATCACCTCTCTTGACCTGCATGCTAATACTTTTCCATTCTATTTACTGCAGGTTAAGGTTGATCCTCCTGCTTTTCAGCCTTTGTTGTTCTGCTGAAGATGCTGGATGACTACATTGAATGCATGTGCTGAGGCAGACTGTAGTGAAGTAAAGCAACAAGACAGGAGTATGACTATTTTGAGAATTCCATAAAAAGGAATCACAGAAAAGCCAAAATGTGACGGAGCCTTCTGTGACTACTTTTGGGATCTGTCTGAGAAGTATGATTAACTCAGTTTCCTTTCAGCAGAACTGTAACATGAATAACCAGTATTTTTAAAATGTCTGTGCTGAGAAAGGCTGGTAAGGCCTTACCTAGGCTCATCCTAGGTAAGGTCTGGACATCTGTCTGTAGCACTGAGAAGCTACTTTATAAATACTGTAAACATTCTCTTTGTTAGTCATGAAAGATTTAACAGATGCTAAGTTTTGCTGTACCTGTGGAATAGTAAACATAAGCCAAGGAAATTAAATGTAAGTATAGATTATTTGTGAGCGCTTTAAGTTTTGTTCTTCCTTGAGTGCTGTGGTGTTATTGAATACGTTTACTGATTTCTGCTGCTAGAATAGAATAGTTCTATTCTCTTTCAGAGAATTACTGTATTAAGGTGAGTGAAATGATCCTGGTCTAGTTTGATGGTTAACAGAAGGCATGATCTACAAATAGGATAAGTGTCAGATTTCACCTTGGGAAAGGTAAAAGCAACTAAAGAAGGTTGCACTCGGATCTGGGAGAGAGGAGAGCTGAAGCTAGTGAGTTAGACTTCAATTCGAGCTGAGGTGTTTTTTCACCTGATCAGAAGAAATAGTCGTGAAATGAGGAAGTAGTATTTTTCATGTTCACAGAAACAGATTTGCTGAGTAAGATGATGCTGTAAGTCATTTCTGGAACTGTATTTGAATACTTGAGTTCATGGAATGCTTGCTGACTTCTTAGATAGAAATCTAAACAGATTATCTTCTTCCAGTTGTTTTCCAAAATGGTTGTATATTCACAATCTGTTCTATCATTTTTAATAATCTTTCAGTCCTTTGTCCTTCTGAAGTATCTTTGTGTTCTTATTTATGTACCTAGGCTCTTCCTTACACTGTTCATTTTTTAAACTGCTTGCTGGTTTTGACATTCAACTCTTTTTCTTACTAGGCAGTCGTAAATCCTGTCATGTTTCTCAGGAGTTTTCTCCTTGCTCCAAGGGAATGGTGATTCTCTGTATTTTAACTTCTTAGCTTATGGCTTTCATTTATTCTGTCTTTTAGTTGTCTGAATCTATCTGCTGTTCTTTGCTTTATATTTTCCTTGTAACGGCTTTGTGCAGGTAATTCCAAGCACTGTAAAATCCTAGTTTGTGAGTTGTACTTCCAGTCACAATTTACTTGCAAATACATAATAATTTTAACCATAAACCCATTATCAATATTACTTGGGAAATGTATATAGTTTTAATATGAGTGTCTGCTTATTATTATATGACAATATGAAATACGAAAGGAGTCTATGATGAAATGACTGATGGAGATGGTAGATGATGGAGAGCAGTGCATGTTGTCTCTGACTTCATTGTGGATTTTAGGCTATAACATCCTCATAGAGAAACTGACGAAGTATGGGTTGGGTGAACAGACACTGAAGGGAGGGTGCAAAAATGAGGGTGCCAGGCTCTTTTCAGTGGTGCCCAATGCCAGGGCAAGAACAGAACAGAAAAGAATAAAGTCTACTTCATCTTTTCCACACAAAATACATGGTGGCTTGGAAACATGGGCAGTTTATATATATAAACCATTAATTGTTTTGAAGGACTGCTAATAAAAAACAAACAAACAAACAAACTTTATGTAAGTAGACTTCCAAAAGTGTTTGGGACTAATGCCTTGAATACTGGAAAAGTTCAAAAAATGTTTTGGTCTAGATTCTGTCATTAACAGCAGTTCTGGTGATACTTTAGAATATTTTATTTTGGTTGCAATTACTTTTATATTGGTTTATGATGTGAGATCCCGTGTATGGACTGCTTTATAATAATGACGATGATCTCACATAAGCAGACATACAGGTGATGTTTTTGGACATGTTGGACAAAATCTGAACATTGCGACAAAGCACATTTTGAAGTAATTGCTAGTATCGCTCTTCAAATATGAGTACTGAAGCCTAATATAAAGTTTGATTGTGCTGAGCACTCCTGATCAAAGACTGAGCTTTTGTTCTGGCTGACTCCTGGGTTCAAGCACCCTTTCAGCAGGAGCTAGGGAGAGACCTAAAGAAGTGCTGGGCCTAGGACATGGCTAGCAGTTTGTGTGAAAAGACACCAGAAGCTCTGTTGAGATAGTGTACACTGGGACTCAGTAGTGGTGGAGAGGTACAGCAGGGTACAGTCTCCCGTACCTGCTGGAGAAGCTAAGCCTGGCATATCACAGACCTCAGCTCAAGCAGAGGTCCTGAAGGGAGGATACAGCTCTCCAGGTCTGGACATGCAGGGACGCCTTGCTGCCTCTCACAGTGTTTGAGGGAGTCTCCAGGCCCTCAGCCCCTACCTGTGCAAGCTGGCAGGAGGGGCTGGCAGACTCTGTGCATGCTAGATTGGGAGCTGGAGACTTCTTTGGTGAAGGCTGGATGCTTGTGAGGAAGAGCAAGGCTCCTGCTCCACATGTTGGTCTGTACCTACAGGATAGGTTTCATGCCTATCATGGACAAGGGGGCTGGGATCAATGTCCAGCAAAGCATTTGAGCCTGCAGAGCCTGAACCGTGCAGGAGCATTAGGAGGAAGTCCTGAGTGATAGAAGTGGACGATTCCCAGCTGAAGGGTTTGTAGGCCCCGTCTGCCTACCTGACCTGCTGTTTGGGATAGCTTGCTGCGTGAGAAGGACTCTGATCTGGGATGCTGCAGAGAGACTGCTAAAGCTTGTCCAGCCCTTGAGTTATTGCTCTTCTGCAGGGCACCAATGATACTGGCAGAGTGTTTACTCAAGCTGTAGTGCTTTTCTGTATTGCAAACTGCTTTGTGACCAAATAATTCTAGCCAAAATGAGTTTCCTTTTATTTTTATTTTTTATTACATAAAATACAAATAGTACTTAGCTGCCATAATAATTCCAAAAAGAACTTTGAACCTGTGAATGCAATGCAAGTGTAATTGTAGCAGTTCGGATAAACTGCATATCAGAATTACATGCTGAAAACAGACCTAAGAAAGTTTCATGAAAGTTTTATGAAATTTATTTGAAGAAAATTCTACTTATACAAATGTGTTAACTTTTTAAGAAATCTATTTCTGCATTAGAGAGTTGAGTAAATTGAAATGTCTAAGTTTTATCTTTATTCTGAAAAGAGCTTTGAAACGTTATATAGAAGGCTTGAAGAGAAGCAGAAGTAATACTGACTGGATGATAATGATAATACAGGAAGCGGATAATGAACTAGTGACAGATAAGTTAAAATTAATTTATATTGTTAGTTTAGGTCTGAATATGTGAGAAGCATCAAGCTGAATCCTGTATGACTTGGTATTAAATTTTGTGTTAAATAATATATCCATTAATGACATTTAGTAGTACATAAATGGAACAGTGATAAAATTATCAGATTGCTATAACTAGGAATTTTGATAAAAACCCTGACTCTTAAATTGGAAGTGTAGATGGATATCAATAACTTGGGAATTTGATTAGGCAAATATGACATGAGAATTAATGGAAAAAGAAGAATATTGAGGGAAAAAAATGTACCAGAAAGCTATAAAATGTTTTTTTTTTTTTCCTCCCTATAATATAATTATGTATAAAACACCTTCAGCATCATTTTATCGATGTGAAGGTGACTTTTCAGTTCAGTACTATGGCAGGCAAAGACTGATTCGATTTTGAAATTCATACGTAGGTATTTAGTTGAAAAACTTGTGGTATGGTCTTTCTGGAAGCTTCATGGGGTTGCTGTCTAACAGAGCAACTCCAGAAGGTGATTACTTTGTTTAGTTATGATCAACCTTGGTTAAAAGAGCAAAACAACTATAACTAGAATGAATTTAAGGAAATAATGTAAATTCAGCATGTCGATTGGGACTCAAGTCACTTAAAAGGCGAAAGCTCATGCTTTTCAATATTTTAAGTATGTGAGTTTTCAAATGTTCATTCTCAATGTGTTCACAAGAAAAAATAATGGTTGGATTAAATAACTGAAATAAAACAGGAATCCAAAGACAATGTCTTGAAAAAACTTACAGCAGAATTTGTAAAAGGTGATGTTAAGTTCTTTGCAAATGTTCTCATTCTGGTGTATTTTGCTCTTGTGCTGTGTATTGTGATAGATGCTAACATTTTAACTAATGCTGATGATTTTATGTTAGTGATATTTATTTGTAGATAGGGGGATAGCTGACATCTCAGTTACAGTGAAGAACTGCAAATAATTTTCAGGATCTCAGGAAAATGCTTAGGCTAAGCTGTTAAATCTGGTATTTTTTAGGTACACCGACCATTTTTTTTGTAGAATGGTACTTGGGTAGAATAGAGTACTCTGTTGGAGTCATAACCATGTTGTAAGTCAGCTGTGCTGCTCTCTTCTATGTAAGATCTGCGTTGCAGCCCATTCAGTTCCGTGTACTGGGTACAGGGAAAATGATTTATTCCTGGTTGATTCTTCTAGTAGGTGTACTGAAACTCTATTGTGTAGGCCAGCATATAGTGTTGCTATTCCTTGTCTTTCAGGACAAAGAAGGAGTGGAGGCTGTATCTGTGGGAGCTATTCTTTCTGACTACCAGAGAGTTCGAGTTGAAGATGTGTAAGAAAATATTAATCTTTATTAACATAGACATTTTGATACCTAATTAATTCAGTTTGCTAATATGTGTTTTTTTCGTTTCTTTTTTTTTTTTTCCCTGGAACTATGTGTTTTGTATATAGTATTAGTAAAAATCCAGTAGAGAGTATACCAGATTTTCAGATTTTTTATTTTAGCAGGCAGCTAGGCACCACACCACCATTCACTTGCACTTCCCGCCCCAACAGTGTGACGGTGAGAGAATCAGGAAAAAAAATAGGTAAAACTTGTGGATTGAGATAAACAAGATAGTTTAATAGGACAGAAAAAGAAGGGAAAATAAGAATAATTGTGATAAAGGACTATACAAAACAAGTGATGCACGATGCATTTACTCTCCACCTGCTGACCAATGCCCAACCAGACCCCAAGCAGCAGCTGCCCCTGCCCCAGCCAACTTCCCCCCCAGTTTTATCATTCAGTAAGGTGCCATATGGTATGGAATATCCCTTTGGCCAGTTTGGGTCAGCTGTCCTGGTTCTGTCCTCTTCCAGCTTCTGGTGCACCCCCAGCCTCCTCGCTGGCTGCATGAGAAGCTGAAAAGTCCTTGACTTGTTGTAAGCACTGTTCTGCAACAACTAAAACATCCATGCATTATCAGCACTCTTCTCATCCTAAATCCAAAACACAGCACCATAGCAGCTACTAGGAAGAAAATTGTCCCAGCCAAAACCTGGATGCACAAACCATTCCAGTTACTTGGACTCACCTAATTTGTTAGATAATGTTAGGCATCTAAATGAACTACTTCACATGCAGAGTTGCAAAATATTTCTCTTAATTTCACAACTGAGTGCTCTCAGTTAAAATATATGAAAACAATAGCAAAACTAGTCAGATTACACAGGTGGTAACTATGAATTTAGGTGTCAACATTAAACATCCATTTAAATACAAAATCTTGACACTAATACTAGTCAGAAATCCCATATATTAGACAAACAGTGTCAATTGTCAAATAAATGTATTTTTTTGAGTCATTTGACCTAGTCCTATAGTTTTTAAATTTCTTTAATGTTTTTAAATTTTCTAGAATCTAGGCATTACACATTTTATTGCCAACTGATGATACTTGACAATTTGCAGAACAGTTAACAATTGATAGTGCAAATGAGTGATTCTCTACTATGATAATCAAGTGCTATATTTCAAATGCTAAGTATGATATGTATCAAAACATAATTAAATTTACATTATCAACTTTTTATTTTGTATCTCAAGCTGCATACATTTTCCCAAATGATTCTTTTCCTTGGGTATGGATCCAAATCGCAGGCTTGAGTGTAACAAATTCAACATATTGTACTAATGACATGTGCCATGGTTACCAGAGTGGTAACTCTTGCCCTAGCTGTGTTCATAAAAAGTGATCATTTCCTAAGGTGTTAATGGGTTTGCATCCCTAAAGGTTTTGCATAGTTTTACTGAAGTTCCCAGGCAAATCTGTTTACATCAATGTGTTACATCTTATATAAGTGAACTGTAGTCAGAACAAGATTACGTTGTCTTTTTTTTTCTTTACTAATATTAGAGTTTACTACTCCTACATTTCAAGTTATAAATTAAATATTGTAATTGAATTATGGAAGAAAATTACATAATGATAGGAAATCATAGAAGCTCATTTTCTTTAAGTTAATCATGCTGTGTAAATGTATGGTGCTTGGCTTTCATCCTCTTTTATTTTGTTTTTAAGATGCAGAAGGCTTAGTCTTCAGCCTTTAGCTTACCTTTGGCGTCGAAAGCAGGAGATACTGCTTAAAGAAATGATATCATCTAATGTTCAAGCCATAATCATAAAAGTAGCGGCTTTTGGTATGTATTCAATATGAGTAATATTTTCTGCTAAAACTTGAGTGGGCAAATCCACTACATAAAGAAAAACAGGAACTTTGTTCTATATTTCTGAATAAGAAATGTTAATATGAGCGTGAAGAAAATTAAAACATAAAAAATAAAAAATCATACGGCTGAATAACAGTCATAATGTCTGAATCAGCCTGTATACATTTCATTCTTTTCTCAGAGTAGACAAAGCTGGAAAGTAATTCTTCATAGCATAGTTATTAAATTCCTTTTTCAATTTTTTTGTTCTGTTTTAGTTTTGATTCGCAGTGAAGATGCATACATAATTCAGTGATTCACAGTATTGTCATTTATAGATGATGCAGACTGGTGACTAGACAATATTATAAAATAACCATGAAAGTTTTAATAGAAATATAACAAGTTAACATCAAAGAAGACGTAATTATATGAGGCCAAAACATTTCGTGTAGAAACACTTTGAATTCATGGAGCATATAGCAAACAGCAATAGTTTTTCATTTTCTTTAAAAAAAAAAAAAAGTTTACAATGTAGTTTCTTAGTGTAGCAGATTATTAACGTGTTTTCATCATCAGGTAGGTAATATGAGGTTTGTATAACGGAGCAAATGAAAAGATTATCAGCTTGTTTATTGTTGAAAGTTAAGTTCAAGTGAAGTTTTATAGGAAGTCTTATTGCTCTGCAGAATGGCTAGTATAATGCAATAGCGTTAGTGGCTTTGGTGGCTAAAGCAGTGTGTCTAAAAAAGTGTTGCATAACCTTAGAAGTCTGATGGTTAGCTTATTTGGGCAACTTTCACATTAAATTCCTAATGTCTGTCCATCTTCTTTAAAGGACTGCTTTATAACAAAGTTATTTCTACTGAAATACTGACCAAGACTTGAATTATAATCCATTTACACTTAGGTGAATTCTACGAGTTTAAAAAAAAATAATTTATTTTTTTATTTTTTTAAATCTGCTTCTCTTTAGGTGATATTGCTTCTGACCACTTTTTGCATTATGATTATGATCGCCTTGCTGTATTGTTCTCATAGCATCTATAGCATCTATAGATTAGTGGGATTAGAATGATTAGAAATATGGTGTTCCCTCATTCACTTAGAGGTAACAAGTGACATAATTTAATAGCATTTGCCTGAATTCATGGAAGGCCAGTTACAAGTACATAGGAGTCTTTTCTACATTACACTTGTTTGTTTGTTTGTGTTCTTTTGTTTTATTTTGTTTTTAATTGGAAAAAAATAAATGCTTTTTAAAGGAATTAAGTTTTCATACCAGGTAAAGTATATCTATTTTAGGGAAAAAAAAAAAGCTTACATTCCTTATGCTGATGAAGGAAAAAATGGATGTCCGCAAGAATATGCAACATGCTTTTTCCAATCAGAATTATTTTTCATTAAATGCAGATTGTTTTCATTTATTTGTATAACTAAAGGGAACTAACCAGGAAAAACAAACAACAGCCCCAAAATGGAACAAGTAAATACTATTTAAAATGTAGGTGAAGTATATTAAAGAAAACATATGATTTAAATAATAGATGCAACTATTTCACAAGTAGATATCATTGCCTTATCCCTGAAGCAAGATAAGCTTTTCTTTTGTATTCTGCAACCTTAAAAAAAAAAAAAAAAAAAAAAGAGGCTTAAAATGGACCAGTTAGTGCACAAAGGGTCCTTTGTTGGCTATTCATTTAAGAAGCGAATACCATAAATACTTGTAGATAGCAATTAGATAGAAAATGGCTGCGAGATTTTTTTTTTCCTTTTTATATTTTTGGCTACAGGTAAAAGAAAGATCTTATCAGAGTCAATTTCTCACCTGCCTCAGGCAAATGTAATTAGATGTAAGCAAATTTAATGGAGCTTGTGTGCTCTGGGGCCATTCTGTAATGCTTTAATAATTGCATGCCTTATTAAAGAGGATTTAAAGTATGAAGGCTGTTTAACATATCAAGTGGCAAAGAAGCTAACGTACAGTTTAACTTTTTGCCTTTTAGATTAATAATCAAAGCTAAACTGCAATGAAAATATTTAAAATAACAGATTTAATAGTCTGAAGGATGATACATTAGATGGTACGTCCTACAGATGTTAATGCAAGAAGCAAATCTGTAACTTGAGCTTGACATTCATCAGCGCTGGCATACTTGTACACCTGCCTTGTCCTGTTTTCCATTAACTCAATGCTAGTATTGGCAAGGTAAAAGCCTGTCATTTTATGTAGAAAACACATAATTATGCAAGTAAATGAGCATTAGTTTAGTACATTTCCCTAAATCCACCATTACAAATTAATACCACAAACTTTGCCAGTGGCAAGAGTTTTCTATCTCAGAGTAGTATGCTTTTCCAGATGGAATACCAATTGCTCTCACTTACATGCAAAAGAAGTATTGTTAGTGGGCCTTCCTCATGTGCCTTCTGTTGATCTATATGTAGATCAGCTTGCTTTCCTTTAGAGTGTATTTCAGAGGCTTTAATGCTGAGAGAAGAACATTCCATGATCTAACAGCAAACCTAAGCAATAAAAAAAGAGTAATTCTTATGAATGTCTGTCTTCCGTGCCACTTTCCTGCTGCAGAAGATGCCTGTGTGATGCATGATACTTTCGTATTTGAAATATATCTCTCTTCAGTGGAAATAACAGAAGGTTAGAATGAGGTTACTCAGTAACACCTAAAGTAGAACCAGTTGTTATTGTCTTTATGTGCATCTGAAATTCCAGTAATACCCATTGCTTCTGTGAGATTGTGCAATATAACATAACCATAAGACGTGTTTTTGATATCCTTGTTCTGTGAACACATTGTATGGGTTAAAGCAATAAATAACTTGTAGAATATACATATAACAGATTCAAGTTTTAGGTAACTTTATGTACTACTCTTAATTGTACCAGGTTCTGAAGCAAATAGCTTCCACTGCAGCACAAAGCATAATACCTTAAGTAGAAATTAAAGGAGGAGGAGGGTTTGGGAGGAATCTTAGGGTTCCTCACATCATGGTCTTCACTAAAATTCGAGAATCAAGTTTTACTTAGTTTTACTTGGCTTACATAATTAACTCTACCTACATCTTGTTGAAAATTGACACTAAAACTTAAGTGCCATTACACATGTTGAAATGTGACAACTTTCATTTCTGTAAATATAGTTGAAATTTTTTTTGTTACGCTGGTAAGAGTAATTTGTCCTCAACAATTATATTTTCCTTGATGTTTTAAGAGGAATGTTCACCTTCAGTAAGTTTTTATGAGGATAAGTGAACATTGTTTACTTGAGAAGCTGGGGAAAAAAAAAAAAAACCTTCAATCAAACTTTCAATCAAAAATCAAACTTCAAAACTTTCAATCAAAATCAGAACATAAATCTGATAATGGAATCTATGGCAGTATTTACAACCTTTTTTTCTTGATATTGTCTTTTTTACTTAATATGAAAGACTTGTGTTCCACTTCAAATTATGATATACAAAGCAGCAAAAAACATTTTCCAAATATCTAAAAATTTTTAATGACTGTCAACTCTGTTAGGAATAATGTAATCTTAAACTTTTATTAGAAAAATCATTCCTGAAAAAAGTTAAATTATTGTCTTGTATACGTATATGATAACTTTTAATGCATTTTTATTACTGTACCTGTTTGGTTTATATATTTGGCAAATGAAATTAATACCTAGCATGCACTTTTAGAAACGTATTCTTATCAGTCTTTTCCCCCTTTTTCTAATCCTTGTTTCCTGACATGCTACTGCCATTGAACTTTCAAACAATGCTTCGAAAACTTAGTTGCTCCTTTAGAGTATTGGCATTTTTGCCTTAGGCACGTTCCCTAATACATATGTCTGCACCTTCATCATTCATGTTATTGACAATAAAAAGATGCCACACCTGTTTGTTCACCAGACATTGAATGAAAGGGCTTGAAATTATGAAACCACAAAACCACAGGAGTCATTTTAGCTCAGGTCCTTTTTCCTTTTTTTCTTTTTTCTTTTTTCTTTTTTTTTTTTTTAATGAGGGAAAGACTTTAAGTGAAAAGTTTTGGAAGTAATAAGGAAAGAAAATATTCTTTGCATTTGTAATGTTATATGCCCTGATGTTTGTATATGAATGACAGATACTTTGATAACAATGTAAGATGAGGTTTCAGAAAGAGCTTTTAATACATGAGTAGAAAGAAATGTTTTAAAATCATATGTTAAAGAAGAGATGAGTCTGACCATTTGCATGAATGGATCTAGAAATAAGAGAAAATATGATTCCTTCTTTGCCATCTCTTAAGCCTGTAGGCTGGAGATTGGCAAGACTGGGGGGAGTGTCGATATTTTCAGTAGTAAAAGATAACAGGAGTGAGAAGGAAGAGTGGGAAAGTGAATGTGCCTGAAAACACAAAGTAATTGAGAGTTGACTTTGAGTGCATTGCATTCTTAAGGAGATGTCAGAGACAGAAAATTGAAGAGAGACAGCTTTAGAGTGGAAGGATCACTTTGCAATTTGAGATCAGATCATCTAAAGAAATAGTGGAAAGGCAGAAAGGGTCTAAGAATGGACTATTAGGCTTTTAAAGTGAAAAAGAAAAGGAAGTGTGGGTTCTAATGAAGGAGACAGGACAATAGTCAGAACTTCGAGTTGAAAAGTAGTGGAATAAAATGAGCTTAGGAAAAGGTGTCAAAAACAAAAATAAGCTTAACAGAATTAAAAGCAATAGGGAGAGATGGTGTTTTGTTAAAACTCAAGTGTTACTTGCTGCTCTTTGATGGTTTGTAAAATTTAAGTTCTGAATGCACAATTACTATGCAGATTTCTATGCTGAAACAAAGCTTAAGCTCAAACCCTTAAAGGTGTATGTGTGTACTTAGAGCCATAGATAGTTTGTGTTCCAGGCCCCTATGAGTTCTTGTTGTAGGACAAGATTGTTTATTTTTGCTTTGTTATTATTAAGATTATTTCTGCTTTATTTCTGATTGTTTATTTCTGCTCTGACTTTTACCCTTTTGTGGGTGATCTACTGGTTTGTTCTGTCAGAAGTCTATTGATCTATTTGTGAGCTGTGACTTTTTTTTAAAGATTTATAACTTGTCTGCATGGGGATGAATGTAATGACATGGACACAAACTTTAGCACTTGCACATGCCACAAAATCAAATTGTAATTCCTTAATCACGCTACTACTGTTCAAAGCACAGAAATATCAAAATCTTCTAACAGAGACAAAAAAGCACACCATTTTTAACCAAACTGAGGTGCTAGAGTGGCCAAACTCTTTGAATGAAATAGGTTAATAAACAAAAGATGTCATAGACACTGGATCTAAAATAATTCTACTCAAAACACTTCAGGATTCCAAATTTAAATACTCTGAAAATACATTTATAATGGGAAAGTCATATGTTTTTAGCTGTATGAAGGCAAAGTGTAATGCCTCTGAAGTCCATTGAAATTCCTGAGAGGAAGTTGGTTGGGGCAGTATTTGTAGTGAGCTGAACTATTTGCTGTATAGGGTCTTGTTTTGAAAGATGAGAGGAAAAATGGATTTGAAAACAACAGTTTAATACTGTTTTTAAACAATTCTTCCACAATCTCTTTCTAAACTATGGATGTTTCTGAGTTGTACAAGTATCTGAAAATATTGTACTGTTATTTGATGAAACAATACAAAATTTGTTCAAAGACTTATTGAGGTTTCTCTTACTGAAATGGTAGAGCTAAGTTGCTTTGAATTCTGGATGTAACTAGATGCAAATAACTTTGATGTTAAGAAATCACAAGACATTACAGATAGAATTTACATTGCCTGGTATGAAAAGTTATAGAGCCTTTTACTTCTTGGAATTCTAAAATTTGATGACATCAGAGTAACCTAGTTTAGAAAACAGGAAGAAGATTAACCATGATTCTTAATAAATTGTACTGGGAACAGTTGGTTACTAGAACAAACCTTCAGGGCTAACTTCTAACTTTACCACTAACCTTGCAGATTCTATCCCAGTACTATATCCACACTGGGTAAATTATCCCAATAAAATAGAAGGCACATGATCAAATTGCGTGATTTCTGCTCTTTTATACAATAAATTTAAAGTGTATTCACCTTAAATCTTTTAGAGGTGGGGCTAATAACCAGTAGGTATTTTCTTTCCTTCATTTTTATATGAAACTTTTGCAGCTTTTACTTTTTTTTGATGTTTTGGAAATGGAAATTCAAGGCCTCCATCTGTTTTGCCATTGTTATACAACCTTTCATGTATGAAAGTTACAATGAAGAATCAACTACAAACCTGTTATTTATTCTGCCAGACAGAAAGTTCACTTCCTTCACAAGTTTTCATTGAAATAAAAGCTAAATATTATACCAGGAATAATTTACCTCCAGGCAATTTAAGGTGTATATTTACAGTGCATTAGTATCTCTGTGGCAGTTGCATTCCTGCAATATGAAGGGTATCTGACGTTTGTGTATTCCTGCAGAGTAAACCTGCTTTACCAACTAGTAGCTTTTTGGTTTGTGTAGGCTTTTCCTGTTCTGTTATAAACATACTCTGATTCTTTGTCATTAAAACAGTACTTAATCCACCTTCATAAAAATCAATATTGTTTACTTAAAGGAAAAAAAAGACATTTTAAGTATAGGATTTTACTTTCAAAAGCAGTCTGATAGTGTGTTCCAACTATTAGTGTTAGAGATTGGTTCAGTGTAGCACTCAGAAAAAAATTATGTACCACAATTTCTTAAAACTAATAATTAAATGAATCATTATTTTCTCAACATTTTTACTAACTTGAGGTGAAAATAGGATTTTTGTATTAAAATACTTTCTTTAAAATCAAGAATATTTTAAAACTATGAACATGTATAAAAACACTTTTTGAGTAACTTGAGGCTTTAAAATGTATATTTTTGTTAGCCAAATGTTATGGCATGAAAAATTGAACTCGATTTCTTTTTTTAATTGTCATGATAAATACAAGTAATATCAGGTAGTTATCCTTCGAAGTTAAAGACTGTTACTCTAATATGTGTGAAGAAAGCGAACCATTTAATTCATGGTTTTCTTGTGTAACTTAACACTAATGCACAGCACCAGTGGAATGCCTTTTAATAATGTTCTTTGATACATTTTTCTTTCACTACAGAACAAAGCCCTGAATTTCTGCCCCCATCTGTACATTGCTGTGGTTCTGTTCAGCATTTGTCTTGTGGCTGTGTTCTGCAACCATTCTTGATAGGTGTAAGAAGGAGTTCTGTTCCTGTCAGTGGATTTATCAGGAATTACAGATGGACTAGACATTACTTTGAAGTGATTATACCATTTGTGCTATCGTGTACTGATTTTGTAATAAAAGGGAGGTGAGAGCACAATTTGTTTTACTGGGTGCTGTTAAAAACAGCATTATCAAATCTTTCAAGATGTTTCTTTCATCACATACTGGTCTATCTCAAAGAAATAAAGCCCCACTTGCTTTTGTGACAGCACATAATAAATTGACAGATGTAATTCAGTTGGGGAGCTAAAAAGACATTGAGAATAATGGGGCATAACATTCTAGGGTTAACATTTATTCATAGATGATGCAATTAAATAAAACAGGCATTAACTTCAAGGTCAGTCAGTAAAGTAATAAAAGTGAATATTTTAATTGAATTGTAATTGCTTCTCATTGATACATGCAAGTTAAGTAAAATCGATGTCAGTGCTGCAAATTACAGTTCTCTTCCTAATTAATTTCTTAATTCTACATAGTCATCCAGGCCCTGGACCTTGTTGTTGGTTTATCTACCCATCCAGCTTTCTTTACAGCTAGTTTCATGGAGGAGAAGTCTGGAGGATGTAGTTAAATGGAATATACCAATACTTTACCATACATTGTTATTCTTTGCACTCTAAATCATTTTAAGAATCTGGATCAATCTACTCCTTCATATAATGAAAAACATGCGAAGTAGAAGTATAGATTTATATTTTTTTTTCTGTAAATATGGTAAAATAATTTATTATAATGATAGTAGCAGTAGACCTATGGCTTTGTCTATACATGCATACCATTATTTGAGATTTGGATATGGATTACTGATTCTGCAAATTACAGCTTGCATTGGTTCTTGATGCCTTTAGAAGATGGTTTCTATTCATTCACAATACAAACATATTGGAAGCTAAAGGAAATTATGTTTTTCAAAAGAAGGATAATCCATCCAAAAAGTAGAATGCTACTAAGAAGTTGAAAGGGTACCTTGTAGTTTGACAGATTTTCATGTAGGGATAATACTGTAGAGTTTACCCATTTTGCCATACACAGGCAATTTATTTGTATTTCATGTACTATTTGTATAATAGCTTCTTTTTCATTATTATTTTGTATTAATTGGGGGCTAAACAGTAGGCATATTTTTCTTCATATCAAAGAGAAGTTGTGAGAGAATAATATGTTAGTATGTCTGGATTTGTCAACTTTCCTTTCTCACTTGTTTCTAATGTGAGCCCTTAGTTGAAATTTAAAGGAAAACAATTAGCTTTATTAAGGAAAGGGACTGAATTTATAAGAAAAGTAATGATATTAATGGAGAATGTTAATCTAAATTTCTAACGACTAATATAATATGGTATTCATTACAGAAAATGTGTGTTTAGCTAATACCTGTCCCATTAAAATCAAGGACAATGCTAAGCTGGCATACATTGGAAGATACCACCAGAGTCGTTGGAATTTTTCACTGTAGACCAGATCAGCTTTCACCAAAGCATATACCACAAATGCTTCTGTTCTGTTTTTAATGAACTGGTCATGATAGCTACACTTCGTGTGCTTCATAGTCATTGTAAATTGAAGAGTATAATCTACCTTGAGTTTCTAAATCAACATGCATAGATCTAAATTAACTCTGTCCACAGTGGAGAAAAGGTTCTCCAGCTACAGTGAATCATTGCAAGAAGTTTAAAAATAGTAAGCAAGAAAAATAGTACCTGTGAAATGAAGATGTTGAGAGAAGTAGCTGACTACTTTATATATTTATTTTTCAAAATTAAGAGCATATGTTGTTGATTTTGTAAATCTTTAAAGTGTTCATCCGCAAACTTAGATTAATAAGGTCTCTTCTGTACAGTATTTCTGTATTTTCTTGTGTCTTGTGTGTTGTATTCTGTATTTAGAGTTCTTTATAAATAAGTTTACAGCAAAGAATGGAGGTATGGAATATATATAAGGTTTGTGCCAACATAGATGAGGTACGTATCAGAAGAATGAGACAAACCAATATCCCATATGGGGTTAGTCAGTGTTTATAACCACATCTGATAATATATATATTTATACGTATATGTATATATTTCAAGAATAACATTTTTCTTGAACATTTCCATTATTTGCCTTTTTGCTCCATTATATGGCAGATTAACAACTATAACCAGATAGAAATATGCACCGTTGGTCTGATGATGCAGTATGGAAAATAGGGGGAGTTTGGAATTTATTGTTTTGAAAAAAAAAGTTTTTTGCTTTTCAGAGCAAAGTAAATCTATTGAAATGAGGATATTTTTGAATTAATTTTCACAAACACCAGTGATCCATATCTTATATGTGGCAACACGTTTTCGTTCTGTTAATATAGAACAATAAACCAATAGCAAAAGAAAAAAACAGATGGAGAAAAAACTGTCCCCCTTCATTTTATTTATTGAATGGTTTGTAAAGTGTTTTTCCAGATAGCAAGGGATTTTTTAATGCAATTTAATGAAATATTTAAAAACTTTATTAATGTTTTGAAATCTCATTCACTCTAACTTGTTTTAGTTTCACAGAAATTTAAACATACCAAGCCCATCACTGTAAAAATTAAAAGGCATATCAGCTATTTGAACTCAGCAAAGATTTTATATAATAGTATACCATACATTTATGTAACAGCTTTCATCATCAATGAGCTAAAGTGCTTTGCAAGGTACATGCTTCAGAAATTGCTTCTAAATGGAGTCATTCTGGTGGCAGTTCTTTGATGATATCCGTTATTATATAAAGCATTACAGCAGGAAGAAATAGACAAGTATTGCGATGAGCGCTAGAAAATGGGATCACTGAAAATTTTCCAGTGTACCTTCATTGTCAGAAGTCATCATTGTTTTCTTTCTTACTTTGAATGTTAAGACCTTTTGACCACGTAGTCTCCAATCTAACTAGGATGTTAATTTGGTTACTGACTGATTGGGATGCCTACTCTTGAAACAGTTTTTCCTGGCCTTTTTTTATCCCAGTACTGATTAACATCAATTATTTGTTTTATTCCTGAGAAGTGACACTGTAACAGCCATGAGCTGGCAAAACTCATAAAGGCAAAAAGCCAAGACAAGAATGCAGAGAGGCAAGTTATTAGAATTGTCAAGTGCTAAAAGGGCTTACTTTTTATCTAGGAAAATAAATCAAAATGTAGACATCTTACGGAATATTTTGTAATACATCAAAAGGTAAAACATTAAAGGCATTCTGTAAGTAACACACAGATTAAGGGTAACACACACAGAAGAGTTTTTATTACAGAAAACAGTCTGTGTCCCCTCCAATAATTTATGTATCTCTCTTGCAGGAACTACAAAAAATTAACTGGTATTTTAATTTAATATGTGTATAGAAAGGTAACTTCTGCCTTAGGGAGGTTATTTCTGTGTAGTTTATTTATTTATTTATTTATTACTGTGGACCAAGATGTTTACTAGTTATTGAAATTTCAAAGAGAGGAAAATGATAGCTTTTTTAATTGACATGCAGTGCAAAAGATATTGGCCTTATTCTTCACAAACGTGGAAATGACTTGCCCAGAGGGGATGAGACAATTCTGACAAAGTATGTTTTCTTTAGGATTACACTTATTTTAGATACAGTAGGATTATTTTCTTAGGGAGATACGTAACATAAAGAAAGAAAAAAAAAATAATAGTACTTTTAAAAACATATTTTAACACTTTTTTTTCTTTTTTCCTCTCCAGGTTTAGATCCAGATAAGCATCTAGGAAAAACATTGGATCAAATGGAGCCTTATCTTTTGGAGGTATTACTGAAAGAATACGGGCAAAGTTATTGACTTTTTACAACATCACTTTCTAGTTGTAAAATTAACTTGATCAAAAATACTTAGTTATTTTGAGAAATTAGATCCTAACCCAAGGTTTATTGTTGTACAGAGAACATTGGCCTCTGACAAAGACTTCCAGTATGAAAAACATTCCTTCTGGAGGTAGTTCACAATTGTTGCCAGAGTCTTTAAAACAGAATAAAGGCAAGAAACTTCAATATTAAGAAAACATTAGCTCGTGTAAATATGATAAAATTAAATAATTGCATGCAATTTAGATACTTTTACAGTGAAGAATGTATGTGGCAAAATCATAGATGATAAAAAATGTCTCCATCTGAAGGTTTCATATCTTTTTTACACAATCTGACCATGTTAATTACGTACAAAGTCCTCAAAGCAGGAAAATGGTTCTAGGTGGAGTTGATAATTTTTTTAAAAGATAAATTATATAACTAGGAATAAAAAGACCAGATTTTGTAAGTCTCTTTTGGGTTTGAGGTAGAAGCATCAAACATTGAGCTAAGTACAATTTGAGAATAATTGACCTGAAAATGTGTTTTTGTATGTTGTTTTGTGACAGAGTTTACTGATTTCTTGTCCACAAGACAGTTAACAACCCACAACTCTTTGTGTTTAGCTATTTACAGAGTTCTGCTGTAAACTTTATTAGCCTAAACCATCTAAATTTGCACAAAACAATTCCTAAAAATACTTCTTGTTGTTAATCTGGTTAGCTACAATTCATAAGTACAATTCTGGTTAGTATGTCTTCATAAGTAATTTTTCTGGAACAATTAAAAGCATGCTAAACTGTTGCAAAAGAGAAGGGAAAAGTAATTAGAACGTTTGGAACTTTAAAAATCCCCTCTGCTGCTAAAAATAGTGAAGTTTAGTAGGAATTATACCTTGATTTTAACTTAATTTTCTTAGTCATTTATATAGCTTGAGGCAGAAGGATAGATAATTGGTACTTGGCAAAGCTAATTATGAAGAATGAATGTTCACGACACTCAGATTGTCTTACTTTTTTTCCATTTGATCATTCACTTTAAAAAAGAAAACCATAAATTAAGAAATCCCAAAGTACTCAGATTCTTCCTGATATTTGGCTAAATTGAAGTGATTATTAGTTGATTTTATTGAAATTCTTACTGTCATGATTTAAGACTTCTCAAAGGCCACCTTTGTAGTTTTTATCTTTTATTGATATGCCAATAACTAGAACAACAACTATCTTAAGGTGTAGAATCATAGAACAGTTTGGTAGAATGGTTAAACGTAATAGGACATTCTGACCCTATTTGTAACTGGTTGTCAAGTTATTGTAGGGGGAGACTGCATTGCTGATGTTTTTTCATGTAACTTTTTTCTGTATGTATGCATGCTATGACAGTTAAAGTAAGTGCAAACATATTGTTTTTACTGGATACTTATCCAGTAAAGGCCTAATAAAATCAAATCATTAACTATAGACTGTAGAGAAAAGCTTAGGTTAATGATTTGAAATATTCTTTCACAACCCAGTGAAGTCTCAACACCAGAAATTCTGGTAGACAGTGGAATTTTCTTCTGGGTTTTCTTAAAATCATATTAGATGTCAATAAAGTAGTTTTATATTCAGAAGGGTGTAGGATTTTTCCTTATAGCATTTTTGCTAGTGTGGCTTGCAAGTTTGTGAGAATTTCTGCTGTTCTGGTTAAAAGGAATTTAAATAGTGTTTTACATGTTCTCGAGTTTTGTTGAAAGCCAGTTTATATGTTCGTTACTTCAATGACCAGAAAAATGCCTCTGAGTATAACAGGGTCTTTGATATACAACTGTTACATGTTCTGTTTCAGGTCATGCATCTTATTTTGATCTGGGATTGCATGGAAATATCCTTCTTTACATTTTAGTATGTGAAAGTTAAAGTTCCACTTCTCTGTTACTGATATCAGGAATTGAGACTGCATGATATAAACTTATTTTATTCTAAAAGGTTACCTTAAGGAACTAACAATAAAATCAAAATAAATTTATATCACATAATAATTTGTCTGTTAGGCATACAGGAAATAAGCATGAAGTAGCTATTTCATTTGAGGCGTTATAAAACAAGTGTCAATGTTCATTGAAAGGGTGGGGAGGGGAAACTCTGCTTTCATCCACTGAATTATTTAACTTTGGAAAAAATACATAGTCACTTAAATTTCTGGTCTTCTGATTGTATTGAGTGGGAAAAACTTTGAATTAATTTTGCATTTTTTTTTCTGACTATATAGAGGAGGTTTGAGTACAACCCATACTTTTTTCAGGGGTGAATTTTACTGGCTCAGAACAGTGGCAATGAAAGTTCTTGAATTAATTTTTTTCTAAATTATTGGTCTTTGATTAATTATTGATGAGTGGTTGCAACATAATTACTAAATTACTGTGTTGTTCCATGTACCACTGTTTCCCATATACCAGGAGCTGTAGGTTTTACACTAAAGAATTTGTTGGCAACCTCCCAAATCTCAGAGACTGCTTACAGACTCCCTGAAATTCGTGAATAGAATGTTAAATGTATATTATGGTAATATTTGTCTGTACTTCTGTCCCTAGTAATAGACAGTAAGAAATTGCTTAGTCATCTGTGTGCTTGCCTTAGAAGTTGATGAGTACTTCTTGATGTAAAGAACATGTCTGTAATTACAGAGAATTTACTAGCTGTTACAATTTCTGTCTGGGGAAAAAAGTTTTCACTTGAAACAAGAAGCACTAGCATTCAGATATTCTATCTCTGATTATTTAACATCAGTGAGAAAGTCAACTTTACTCCTGTTTCATTTCCAAGGTCAGAAAAGACTATTCATTGGGTAATATTTGGGCTTACACCTTGTGTATTTGAGTTAAGATAAATTTTGAGTAGCGTAGAAATTGTTTTCATTGTATAATTCTTTCAGATTTCAAATTGGACTTGCATTTTTAGTTGTGTAATTTTTAAATTTCTGGCTTATCTGAACTAAAAGGCAGATCTAGCATCACAAAATAGAGATTCATCTAAGTTGTTGTATTATTAGGAATGTACTATCCAACTTGCAAAAGAGAATATATTAGTTTCTGAAAAATGTAAATAAATGATTAAAAGGCAAAGTTCTGATGTCATTGATGGCAACTTTAAAATACTGCTCACTTCTTTAGAAAATGAACATTAGGGATCTTTCTATGAGCTGCTGAATATCCTCAGCTCCTGTTGACAGTGGCAAGTGAAAATCCTTTAGCATCTTGTGTGATTGGCGTCAAGCGTGATCTTAAAGTCAGTGACATTGAAAAAAGGGATTTCCCACAACAAAGACAGGAAAGAGTCTCACATCTTTTGAGCATTTGATGTTAAATAGGCAATAATTATTCTAGGCTCTGAGGTTTACAAGCAAACCTGCCCATTTTAAAAATGGCTTGTAAATAGTCATTTCTTGTGTTCCCTGTGGAAGAGGTTACTGGTAGAAAGATCTTGTCCAGTTTTCTCTTTCATTTTACCTAAGAGTTTTGTTTATTTTGTTGTTGTTGTTGTTTTTGTTCTTTTTTTTTTTTTCCCGGCAGTGGAAGCTACAACAAGAAGAATAAAAGGTTTTGACTAACTGTTGTGTAGATTGTCCATTCTTATTGCATCAACATTAATTATTCTTGATATATTTGTCCTATAGAAATTTTTTTGCCACTGTCGACAGATGAAGTTCTCTCTTATGCCAGGAGTGCAATTTTTTAATGAGCACTTGATTAAAGGTTTTATCCTGTTACTTTCCTTTAAATGAAAATGTGAAAGGGAAATGAATAATGTCTCAGATAACAATACATTCAAAACATTATCTAATATATGTTACAAAAGAGATTGAGATTTTTCCAACAGAAGGTCACATAGAGTATTACTTAGGTATAGTCTTCTCAGAGCATTTATACGTTCCTTCAAAATAAAAGTTGAAGACGACTCAGGCCTTTTGTTTAATTTTTTAAATTTAAAATTTGGTCTTTAATTGTATGACAAAAAGTTTCATGTATTTCTATCTTGTCTCTCATGCTTTTGATTTTTTTTAGCTAAGGTGATGGCTGAAGCTGTAAATATTCTTCAAATTCTTAAAATAAAAACCTTTGGAAAAACTCTGGAGTATAGCAACAAGAACTATACATTCAATTTCAACACTAAAAATACAGTATCATTTGAATATATCAAACGGGCTTGCTACACAAATGTTCTGATAACCATATAAAGAATTGAACCTACACTATATAAAATTAACAGTCTCTTATTTACCTAAAAATAGACAAACGAGATGTTGGATTATTGTAAAGCCCCCAGTCAGACTTTTTCCAACCATGTCCTCCTACATGTGGTGGAGAACAGTGTTGCTACTTCAACTGCAAAAGCATCATATATGGGCATCTGTTCCTCTAAGGGAAAGCATAAGGGGATTAAATAAATATTCCCAATAGTGACAGTGGTGTTAGCAATTGGGTTGAGGACTGCAGTTTAGGTAGTCATGAACTAGTGCTTTCTTTGTATGAAAAAACCTGGACAGGACTTGTTTTGAAGCAGCTACTGCTGGAACACTTTACGAGATAATACAACCTGCTGATCAGGAAAGGAATTTCTTCTGCAGAAAAAGGGAGGGTGCTGCCATGCTCAGGGCATGGTGCAGGTGCTTCATTACTACCTATTGGTACAACACATTAATGTAGAATTACAGAGAAAACGATACAGCAGTTGTGCACTCAACTCAAGCAAAAGAACTTTGGGTCATGCTCTACAGCCACTCATTTACAGAGCACTGAATAATTAAACTAGTCACGTCTTATTCTGAATTTATTGGATAATGTAATTATGTAATTTAGTGGGATATCAAGATCTTCAGGAATATTTATAAATTTATATGCTGACTTAGTGTATTCAGTACAATTTGGAAAGGAAATAACATATTGCTACTTCGTTAGGTTTTGCTTTAGCTTTTCACTATTGACTTAGAAAACAGGTTGATTCTCTTTGTTAGAATATTGGGGAATAGTGGATATTTACCAAAATATAGAATCAATTGTTGAATCTGTTGCCAACAATAATATTTGTTGTATACGTCTATTTAAAGTGTTACATTTTGTATTGGTTTATAGTACAAGTTTCTCACAGAAGTGAACTATCTATGCTAAAGAGAGAGAAACAAATTTGTGTGTCTGAACAACCTTTCCTGTCTACTGTGGAAGAATTACTAGGATTTCATTTGTTTATCTGAACATTATAGTGCCAGTTCTACTTAAATATAACACATTGGTAATTCTTAGATCATTGTGATGGGACATACAAAGAAGTCAAGAACCCTCTATGTGATATTTGATTTTTCTTCAGCCTTCTAATGAGTGGTCTTTTAGAAAGTACACACTGAAATTTTATGCAAAATATATATTTAATAGAATAATGCTTACATATTTAAATTTCCCCTTTGTGTTAGCTTTCTGAGAAATACGGAGTCCACGTTTGCGGAGAAGGTGGAGAATACGAAACATTCACTCTGGACTGCCCTCTGTTTAGGAAGAAAATTGTTGTGTAAGGAACAGTTTCTTCCATTTCCTTATATTAAAGCAATGGGAACATATTCACATTTAGCTGGAGGCAACTTTTGTTGGCAGAGGTAAAACATGTCCTATAAGTTCACAAACACTCACTTTGTTTAACACTGGCAAAGTCTTCTGTAAACCTAAATCAATACCTGACAAGACGAGGCCTTCATAGAAGGCTATAAACTTTTTAGACATTTGCACTTTTCGTTTACTTGCTGATTATGGCCTGCAGTAAAAATGGTACCTACACACTGACACTTTTATCCTTTCATGAAGTGCGAATTGCCTGTAATATTTATCTTTCATTACAGCTACATTTGATAAACTGCCACATCAGTAGCCTGTGGGTTCCATTAACTGTGTGTGCGCGCGTGTGTGCAGGTGGGCATGTGTAAGTTTAGCAGCTTAGAATGATCAACATGTTTCTTCAATTATTAGAGGATATTTTGAAAACAAACTTAGATGGATTCACCAAACTTGCACTCTAAGTAGCTTATTCCTTCGACATAAATTGCTAAAATCTGTGTAGTGGGATACGGTTAGATGAGACTTGATGTAAGTTTCTTGTTAGACTGTTAAATAGCTAAGGTAAGCTTTGAGTGAGATGTTTTGATTGCTGTTCCTTTTCTTAGCCAAGCAAACAGAATAATAATCATGTGTTTGGTGATGATCATCTTAGGAAAGGTCAAGATTGTAGAGAATATGGACGTGGTTAAGGCTTTCATGTTGAAGACCTGTTTGTTTAATTTTTCCATAGCGATGGGTTCTGTCTATATATGGAGCAGAAAACTAAGAGCTGTTCAACTTTGTTTCATTACATGGCATTAGGGAGAGAAAAAACAATATACAAAATGGGCAAAGGGATAGAAGCTAGTCTAGTAGATGTCTGCTGAACTATTGGATGACTGGAAGATAAGTCCTCTGTAGTCAGCTAAACTAGATAATTCGAGCCTGGAGATATCTCCGTGCAGGAAAGCTATGGAATTCTTTAATAAGAGGAAAATTCAGAAAGTAAGAATGTGGAATCCTTAAACTGGATTTAAGTTTATGGATGGAGTTGTGGATCTAGGAAGTGAGACTTTTGAGGAAGATTGTCTGAGGGGAATTAGTCCTAGGTAGAAGCGGTAGTTTGTGAACTAACCTTCTAATTGGTAGGAGTTGGAAAGTTAAGTAGGAGGGTAGAATAAAGCGTGTATGATGCTTAAGTATGCATTATGACAAACTGTGGAAAGAACTAGGACAAAACAACACAATATACACTCAGATTGAAGCAGTTTGGTCTCTTTCTAGGAAAAGAAAAATAATGCAAAATCTTTGCTAGTGCAAGATTCATTTTTCCATTTAAGGTCTGATATGATTTCTCTTAAACTGACAAATTCTCATGAATTCCAGTAGGTGTCAGAGGCAGAATTTTGCTAAAGTTTTTTTTTTTAAAAAAAAAAAAAAAAAAGAGTAAAACTACCCATTACCAGGCAACTGTGGCCTGTTCAGCATTTGTATTACAACATTTACAATAAAAAGTATACTTCAGAAGAAGGGTAGCTAGGTTTTAACTGATGGATGAAATATGCTTCTATAAGTTTTTGCACTTAAGTGTGTTTGGCTTATCATTTACATTTGTACTATTTATTTGGGGGTTTATGCTACAGATTAAATCTGGGAGTTCCATTGGAATAAGATGCATAATTCACCAGTGCTCCTTTGGAAAGCTCTCTTTGCTAAAAATCCATTGCGTGTATACATACATAACACATTACATAGAAAACTGTTAAGTCTCGAGAAATTTTTGGTTGGTGTTGTGTGGGGAGAGAGAACATTTTCTATCCTGCCATCAGGTCCTACAGGAACTGTATTTGCAAAGAGTTTGAGAACACGTTTAGGAAAGCACATTGTGCCCTTGGTTTGGGATCAGCCAAATACCAGTTTAAGTAAGAATATCTTAATACATATTCTGAATGTATTTCTGGCTGTCAGTGGTTTAATGAGCCATTCAGACAACTGAATAGTTGGAATAGCTAAAACAGAGGCTGAGTTGTCCTTATTTCTATTGGCCACACTCCAAATAATAACAAAAGTTAACAATAAATGCACAAAAATGCAGAAAAAGACAAGTATATAAATCAGTGTTTGTTTAATAATAAATATAAACAGAGTAGGCTGTTAAACAGCTACTCAAGCTAGTTCTAAATATACATTTCTGTAATGGAAACTGAATAGGTACACTGACATTGTGTCTCTCAGGTGTAATTAGCCCTGCTTAGCTCTTCTACTCCTTTGTCATAAAGGCATACCTTTTGAGGGGGACATTTGTGTGAAAATCTATTACTTTATGAGCTTTTGCACTGAAAATATTTGTAGTTTCTTCTTCATTAAATAAGTTATTTATAATAATGTTATTTTGTACTTTTTATTCTTGTTTTTCATGCACACTGCGTGAAGTTAAACAGACTATGTTGTTGGTTATGCTGGTACAGTTTCCAGATGTTTAGATAACCGTGATTGTGGTATATATCCTGATACTTTTTTTGAAGCATAAATGGAATTGTAAGAATTACAAGCTAGAGGTTGAAACCTGTACAGATTTTTCAAGGTCCTAAATTCCTTGGAAACTTTTCATTAGAGAAAGTTTCTATGGAAGATATTGGAGATAATTCTTTCCTGTATAATAGGTATAGTGAGTTAATCTTGGCTGGCTGCCAGGTGCCCACCAAGGCACCTTTACTCTCTACCTCTTCAGTCAGACAGGGCAAGAAAATGCAGTTAAAGAGCTTGTGGGTCAAGATAAAGACAGGGAGATGACTTACCCAATACCATCATGGGCAAAACAGACTTGACTTGGGGGAAATTAATGGACTGCTCCAATGTGGGACCCTATGGGCTGCAGCTCTTGCCAGGAGCCTGCTCCTGCATGGGCTCTCCCCATGTGGCAGCTTCTTTCAGGGCACATCCACCTGCTGCAGCACTGTGTCTTCCTTCACAGGCTGCAGCAAGGATATTTGTTCCAACATGGTCCTTCATGGGCTGCAAGGAAACAGTCTGCATCACCATGGTCCTCTCCACAAGCTACAGAGGAATCTCTGCGCCAGCACCTGGAGCATCTCCTTCTTCACTGACCTTGGTGTCTGCAGGGTTGTTTCTCACATATTTTTTTCTTAATTTCCCCCTCTCACAACTGCTGTGCAGCATGTGTTGTTGGCTTTTTTTTTTTTAACCTTTCTTAACCTTGCCACATAAACCTAGTAAAAGAGGAGAAAATATGCCTATCGTTTATAAAACTACTTTTGGGTAGCATTTTCACTGGTTGCTGCTTTTGTCACATGAGACTTGTGACTAAATAATAAATGTCATCTTTGAAAAAGGAAGTCTAGACCAAGGAAAAAAAAAATATAACCTTCATGTGTTACTTATGGAGAAGTGGGAGTCTCTTCAATGTAAGAGCATATGATTAAATTTGCATTTGAATATTATATTGAATTCTTGCCATTCCATTCAATCTTCATTAAAAAATACACCTCACAAACCGAGCATGCCAAATTGCATGAAATAATTGAAAATAAACAAGATTTAGCATTAAAAAAAAAAAATCTTACAATCAGAGTAGTCAACCAAGAGTCAAACGTGTTTTATCTGGTTTTACCAGATTGTTGTAATCCAGTTGTCAGCTTTCTTATACTCAATATTTAAGACGTACCAATCATTTCCTGTCTGGTATTTATAGTGCAATTGATTGACACCTCTGCAAATCAAAGAGATATAGTCCTCATCTATGTGAATGCCACTTAATATTTACCCTTATGATAAAGGCCCATTTATATTTATGGAACACAAAGTGTTTTATTTTTATATTTTTTAAGTTAAATTGACATATTGAAAATATTTTGGAAGTATAATTTTACATTGATAAATTTTATCATTAGCTTTGTGTTTAGGTTTAAAGTTCTAGGTTTGGAGTCAATACTAAATCTCAAAATAAGAGGAAAACCAAAAAGACTTGCTCTAATTTGTCATATGTGTCCTCTGAAAATATTTCTGACTGTTTAAAAGTAATCAAATATTTCCCAGGTCTTCAAGAAGTTTTGAGGGATCAGATGATTATGATTTTTAAACTAGATAATTTAGAAAGTTTTTCAAACTACTTTTCCTTGCTTTCAAAAGTCTTCTGAAAATATTTATCAATAAAATTCCTGTGTTTCTGTCATAATGTAATTACATTCCTAATGAAAGTTCGGACTTTCAGCATTATATGGCCTATATGGCCGTATAATCGTCATGGTCTCTCTAGTGACTGTTTTTCATTTTAAGCTCTGCTGTTCATAGATTCATGTGTTTTTTCTCATTTTTTTTCTTTCTTGTTTTTTTTTTTTTTTTGTGTTAGTTTGTTTGTTGTTAGTTTATTTTACCGTTTCCTAAACTGGACATAACATCTAAGTTCAGGACTTCCTATCTTTTTTGAATTGGTGACTTATCATTGAAAACAAAACTGTTCTAGTTTCCACCTCTATTACATTTATTATTGAAAAACATTTTGTTAAAACTTTATTAGTTAGAACAATGATGTATGTTCTGAGAGGCTGACAGAAAATGAAGTGATTGAAGAAAAATATTTTATTTGACACATATCGTGATACTATTTTCAACACCACATATTCTATCTATTTTGACCCATCAGCTGAGAAATACTGATGTATTAAACTAGACATCTACTATAGTGTCATCAAAGATCAACGTGTTAGCTATATGTCATAGCAATGTATTTCATACCTAGAAGAAATATTTGTGATGTCTTACTATTTACAATACTTGAACAATGAATAAGTGCTAAAAAATTCTGAAGTTATTGAACATACAATGTAGGTATCAATGTATACCTGTGTATCAGTACAGCATGCATACTGCTGTACTGCTGAATTGGGATTACAAGTAGTAAGTACTGCTTCTTTTACTTTGGAATTAAGTATTTTTAAAATGTTACTAGGTGTTTAAATTAAACAGACGTGCAATGAATAACCCTAAAATTTTGCTTTTCCTTTTGGAAGTAAGCTTTTCTGTTAATCTAAAGTATCTAATGCATCACAAAAAGTACCAGAATTCCCAATTGCTGTTGCTTCTTTCAATGTCAAGCAGCAAGTATTTACTGAGAATATCCTCAGACAGTGAAGACAGCCAGGTAACAGGTATCACTGCAGTCTTGATGTCTGATTTCTAACATTGTTTTCCCATACTAAAGATTTCCAAACTGATTTTCTACCCGTTTACAGTATTTCTGTTAAAAGTAAAAGACACCATGATCATTTGAAAAGAATTACTTTAATCTTAAAGAACAATCTTTAAGGAAATTCAAAAGAATACGTAATCTTTTGTCTTTGAAATCTTGATGATAACTCTCAGGACTGAAGCTGGAGACCTTATTATCAAAAAATTACTTTAAAATCTTATTAAAAGAGAAGCAGAGTTTCTTATGATAGAGGTATTTATCGTTATTGTGCAATATACTGATGGTGATTATCTCAAGGAGTTTTTTATTCTAAATCTTAAGCCACATTTTAAAAATCAGATATTTCTGCTAATTTTACACTTTCATTAAGTCAGTGGAATCTGGCCAAGGCTTCAACTGTTTCCAGTTTGCATGGTTTTTGCATGTGTCATTACTTGAGAGGAGCTAGGCTTGGGGATTCCAAACAGGATTTCATTGTATACTGTGAGGGTATCAAGGGCACTGTGGTTTCAGGAAAATTATCTGCATGTCCTTAGCCTTGCTTATAACAATTTTCAGGTTTTCTTTTAATGCATCTAAGTTTCCTTTATGTTTTCTTTGAATTTCTCACCTTCTGATGTTTGTTTCCTAGAGCTACCTTTTGCTTAAGCAGTAAAACCATGCAGATGGATATAACAGATACTGCCTCTTCTGAATGAAAGTGTGACAGATTGCGTCTGTAAAAATGAAAACTACAATTAACTAATTTGAATCAGCACACAGGAAGTTTATCATTGTTACCAAGACATTTGGCATTAAAAAGTTGTGTCTAGTAGTCTTCAGTATCAGATGCAAGATGGTCAAATCAGTCAGTTTCTCAGCATGAAGTATTGTATGGTGTTAATATTTCAAGAACTGTTCCCTGGAGAATCACTTCAGGAAAAGAAAGACTTTTTAAAAAAATCTTCTGTTGATGAAATGAAAAGATTGCTTTACATATTAGTCTCTGGAATGCAAAACAGAATGTCAGTTATGATTGCAAAAGCTACAGCTAGCTAAATCTCTCAATACTGGTCTGGAAGTACAAGTTACTCCTTTTCAAAATTAGTAAAGATAATGTGTTGTTGAACAATGTGACTTTATATGTCAAACTTGTTTTCTTAACTGTTATTAAAAAAAAAAAACACAATGAACTAATAGATAATCAATGAGTTACTTTGAAGTCTGTTATACAGTGACTAAACATTGACAGTTTAAATGTAAATTTATACATTAATATATGATGCTAATAATTTTGTATTTCAGAGATTCAGCGAAGGTGGTTGTGCATTCAGCTGATGCATTCGCACCTGTGGCCTACCTTCATTTTTTAAAATTGCACCTGGAGAATAAGGCAAGTAGATTCCAGATGTCATCTCCCTTTAAAGCTATATGTATTTTTTTTGTTGTCGTTGTTTTGTCACGATTTGGAGTTAAGCTGCGTATTCTCATGCATGTGTACTTTGAAATAACTTTGTACATATTTGGTTGAATTTCTGAATTTGCCATAAGAAAAACTCAACACAAATGCTTCCTTGTGTCAAACGAATGAAACTAGTGTATTTGTGTAGCATTTTTCATCTTGAAACCTCAAGGTGCTTAGTCAACATGGTGCAGTCAAGCAGATATGTAACCTGTGTCATACAGCTAGCCACACTGTGGAACACAGGTCTATTAGTAAACTGTATGAACAGTGTTGACTTGCTGGGAGGTGGCATCTCTTTATGCTGTTTTTGATGCAAAGTGACTGATTTTAAAACCTTCTGGCCCACAAGTGGTTGAGTTTAAAAAACAAACAAACAAACCACTGGTTGGTCATTTAATTTCTTCCATATGAAATATACATCTAATGACTCTAAATCACGTAGAGAATATATCCTTATCAAAGAGCTTAAGAGAATTCTTAGTAGTTCACTGGGATTCGCTCTTTTAGCTTCTGATTCCATGGAAGCAGAACAGGAATAAGAACTCTAGTGGCTTAAATTTTACAAACTTTTATGTGAGATAAGAAGGTCAAATAAGTTATTTTTCCTATTTTTTGTTGTTGTTGGAAAGAATGTCTCATGATACTCCTGCCGCTGTTGCAGTCATCTCTTTATAGGTCTTCCTATTTCTACACTTTGGTGATCACTGAACCTCTTCAAGGTTCAAGGATTGTTATAAAATGTTATTACACGGTTGTTTTACATCTCATCTGTCTTGAGCAACTACATTTTCTTTTTTTTTTTTCAATATCTTATACACTTTTTACCTCTTTTTTTAAATCTTTCCAAACAGATACAATATCTGTGTTATTAATTTTTTTTTCATGATGACCTCATTCTTGCCACAGAAAGTAAATTGTATTTCACCCTGTCCATCTAGTTTGTGATTTCTTTAAAATATTCGTGTAGGAGAGCGTGGATGTTAACTAACTATGTGAGGCAAACTCATATAGTCTGAATAAGAGAAAATTGGTGGTGGGGGTATGGTGGGGACTAGTGATAATATATTAATATTTCTTTGAGGGCACTGACTTTATTGCTCATGGCAAACTTGATGCTAACATACACCATACATCTCAGCAACGTGACAGGCTAGGGAAAATGAAAAACACAAAGCTTTATATAAATCAGGCAAAAGTCATATTAAAATGCATAACATTTTATATGAGAATCAAGATTTTACTTTTATCTGTTCAGAAGCTGTTTTCTCCTTCTTATGTAGATGTTTTAAATTTGGTTAAATGCTCACAGTTTCAAGTAGCATTGTAGTAAATCATATTTCAAATTCATTGTAGACAAAGCTGTCACATTCCCTAAGAGGTAAGGTTTACAGAGGCGTGCCCTGAATTTTGGTATATAAACTAATGTCTTGTAGAGTTAAAAGGAAAATAGTCTGTTTTATGCCATGGTTGTCTCACAAGGAAAAGCATTAGAAAGTTTTGACTATAGATTAATTTATTTTATGTCATGATAAAATAGGCTGGGTTTTCAAGAAACTATGAATATGGAGAACCAGTCAATCTTTCAGAGCATAGCATGTTACGAAGTTAGCACAGTTTAACTAAGTAATGATAGAGAGGCCTTCAAAAATGTAGCACTGTAGGCCTGTAGCACTGTACTTTTTCTCACTATTTTGTGCTTACAAGTTCTATGAAAAAAATATCAGTTAGTAATTCAGCACTTGAAAGTCAGTAACAAATCACTGCAGGGAAAAAAATCTGTTTTAGGAGGAGAATTAATTTTCGTTTCAGGCTTTTAAGGGATTACTGAAAATTGGGCAAAATACTCCATTATGAGCAGTGTATAAAAGTGGCCATTTATATAAGCTCTTTGTAGAAACCATTAATAGTCTGCACAGTGATGTGTAATTCTAATAAGTATTATGATATCAGTTTTGTTATCATTTCAACTGATATATACATATTTTTAACTTTTATTCTATTCTATTTCTAACTTTTATTCTTAGTTATGTTCTACAAGTGTTAGTTTTACATTCTTTAAATTTACTTTATAATGATTATGCAATTATAGCTAGCGTACCTTAGTCTCTGCTGTCTTTCCTCCTCTATAATGCATTTTCTTCAGATAAATCTCTTCATGTTTAACTACAAAGCCTGGGTAGAAATTTGTTTTAGATTGTTTCTGGCAGCAAAATGAGCCCTTGTGCCTGGGGGGAAATAACATTTTACTCGCTGTTCTGGTTTAATACATTACTGTGCAACTTCAAGATGTATTTTTGCATAATAATTCAAGGTCTCTTTTTATGCCTCCTTCTTTCTTTCATTATTAGTGATACAGAAAAGACTAAAGAGATAATCAAATGTATGATTTTATTACTAGAACATTATTAAAAGTTTGGTAAAAAAAATGGCATAAGAAAACTTTTTTTCATAGGTATTCTTCAAAAACATTGAGAATAAATAGTGCAAATAAAACACTCATGCTGAAAATTCATGGTTGCCTCATTTACTTCATTGTAAAAAAACAAGGTCATGCTGTGATATACATAATACACATATCTAGTTTCATTGCTATTTTACTTGGCCAGTATGACTGTGACTTTTGCACATTTAAATTGTAAGATGTTTTTTGCTGAGTGGGAAGCAATTTCTGAAGCATTTTCCAGTATTTTTTAAATCAAATGTATCAGCTTTTGTATTCAATACACATTTAATTTTTATATTTCCAATTAAGGTAAAATATAACTGTATAAAAGTGCAACAATTTTTTTTTTTCATTTTACATTGCCAGCAAAATTAACTTGCAAAACATTTGTATTTTCCCCATATTATACTGTTCTGTTACTATGTTTAGCTGTATTGGCTTTTAAATGATCAGAAACAGAAATGAAAGCTGCTGGAGCTTCTGCTGATTTGATAATTATTTCTGAGCATACTTCTGATACCAGTAGTGAACATATTAGCTATCATTCATGTTCTAAGATTTGCTTTTGCCCACATTTAATAATGAATGCTCTGTTCCCTGAGTCCCAATGGGTAGAAAGACAGATACATCAAACAATACAAGCTGTAAAACTGCAGTTCCTTAGGTTAGGGATAGTCCAGAATGAGAGGGAGCCATGTAGCTTTCTTGCTACACTTGGCACAAGGAAAGGAGCCTATTCGTCTGCAGCAGATAATCATATCTGATGCTGTACTTTCTTGTAGTAGTATTACTAATTCATAATATTGCATTGTATTTACCTATCATAAATTGATATTGCAAGGCTCATTTATTTTCCTGTTCGTAAAACATCTTGGCATGTTTGGGTGAAACACATTTCAGAATTGCAAGCAGTTATGTCCCTGTCAGCAAATCAATTTCACAGGTTAATTTGGAGATGATTTTTAAAATATTAGAAAAGGTACTTGGGAGATATTTACATGCCTTTTGTACTAAAGGAGTGTGTGATCCTGCAGGTTAGATTTGATTTCACTTTGTAACCTGTTTCTGTCCAGTTTCTTCTAGCCTGAATTATTTTAATCAATCTCCATCTAGGACTTTAGCTTTAGGAATTAGACTTCGTAAGTGGTGTTAAAGGGTGCAGGAGGAAATTTCAAGTTGCAAAACATGTTTTGTTGGTGGCGTTTTTTTTTTTTAAATACCTTGTCATCATTGAATGTTATTTCTAGCTGGTAACCTTTAATTTCCTTTCTGCATGGTAAAAATATGGGTAACTCCAGTTTGTTTGTTACAAATACTTTTGTAAACTTTGTAAGAAATAACTGCAGAATTCTTTTCATTGTACAGTGACTTATTTCAAAAATGAATAAAGGATTTTCTTTCCTACTCCATTTGATTGCAGATTCAGTCCAGTTTTCTGAAAAGGGAGATTTTTTTTTTCTCTTTTCATAATGAAGGTAGTTTATTTTAAAGTCTTTCATAGTGTAGGACTTTCTGTCCTGCGTGTCTGTATACTGTACTTGAAATACTGCAAAGAGATGTATGTGGTCTCCCTCATTATATTTATTCTAAGGAGTTATGTTGTCAAGGTAAACCGTGAAGAATAAAGAGTCTTCCCTTATGTCTCGTGAGCTCTCTGCCACACTATGTGCTCATTGCTGCTCAGTGGGAAACTATCAGTTTTGGAATTTTGTTGTGATAGGTTTTTATACCAGTTTCTATGGTGGCGAATATAAGCTTTTTAAGATGGCAATCTGTTGTTTTCATAAAAGACCACTACATGGAATTTCAGCTGTATCAGTCAAAGTCCTAGCTCCCAGGCTTTTTCAACAGGAGAATTTGGATCTTGGAACGCTTGTGCATTTGCTTAACTTCATTCCGAGCGTGCTTACATCAATGACATGAGTTATGTGAATATAGTTAAGCATATGCATGCATGCAGGCTCTGATCCAGAATTAGGTTGGTATCACAATGTACAGTGGGTGTGGGAGAAACAGTGTAACAAATGGGAAAATATATTGCTTCTGTGAAGTAACATGAAAATGTTATGTGGTAAAATAGGTTCTGTAAGATTTAATTAAAATGTCATTATAGCAAGCTTGATTTCTTTTTTGTTTTTAAAAAGACGAGAATATTATTCAGGGAAAGTTGGTCTATTTGTGACAGTCTGTAACTTTTAGTTTTACATTCTTAGATTATTTTCTCTGTCGACAGGAATGGAAGACCAACATTTGTATGAGATTTGAATATAGCTACTAAACGGAGTCTGGCAGCTCTACTTATGCTGGCATTGAGCCTGTTCTTCTAGTGCCAGGTTCCACACCTAATACTTCTGCTGAAGCCTACACCTGTGCTGCTGTTGAATGTGATTGATTACCTATGTTTTTGGAGCATTGTGGGCATTGGCCTTGAATGAATCATTGTGATGTATCATAGCCATTGAAATGGACTGTAGTCTATAATTATTTTTATAGTCTTTGGTTTATGAGAACCCTTATAGAATTTCTAATACTTCTCAGTAATTTCCAAAAATTTTCCAACCAACCAGCTGTTTGTGTAAATGAATAAACACAGATATATAATTATGTTATATGTATCTGTGAAGCAATATTAATATAAGTTTCCCAACTTACAAAATATTGACATATTTAGGAAAAACAGATGCGAATGGATTATATGAGAATTTCATGTGGCATGCATTTGGGTTATATGTAACATTAACAAAGTACAAAGCTACACAGGAGTTCTGTAGGTTGCACCAAACCAGTTGTGGTAAAATCTGTGAGTCTTACTACATACTCATGAATTTTTTATGAAGCACATTTATAGAAAAGATGTTTAGAGACATGGTTGAAAACTATCTTCACAGATGGCATTAAAATGGAATAGGTGCTTTTTTCACATTCAGTGGTGTAGTGTCATGAATTCGGTCCTTGAGATTAGGGAATGGAGAGAAGTTACAGGTCTCTAATAGTATTTATACAAGATGTCTACCTCTAGATTTCTCAGAAGGTACTTATGTAAAGCTTGAATCAAAGTGACTGTCATATTGTCAAGCTGGAACTTCTTTCTCCCTTTCCAGTCACCATGTTTTTACCCTCATAATGGTTTGTTATACCATACTGAAGTTAAAACCCAGGTGTCTTATTTAAAATAAACAAGAACAAAAAACAATACAGTATTGTGATAGTATCATTACTCACAGGTTAGGACCAAGAGATGCAAACTCAGTATATTATATTAGTACCTTTTGAATGTCCATGTTCCATGCTAATTTTTTGTTTCATGAGCAATGAAGCTGGTGAAGGGTCTGGAGAACAAGTCTTATGAGGAGCATTTGAGGGAGCTGAGGTTGTTTAGCCTGGACAAAAGGAGGTTTGGGAAACCTTATCTCATTCTACAAGTATGTTAAAGGAGGTATAGCAAGGTGAGGATCGGTCTATTCTACCAAGCACCAAGTGATAAGACAAGAGGAAAATAGCCTTAAGTTGCACTAGGAGAGGTTTAGGTTGGATATTACGAAAAATTTCTTCACTGGAAGGGTTGTGAAGTATTGGAACAGGCTCACTATTGGAACAGTATCAGGAAACATGTAGATGCAGAGCTTAGTGATGTGGTTTAATAGTGGATTTGGCAGTGCTAGGTTAACAGGAATAGGTGATCTTAGAGATCTTTTCCAAACTAAATGCGTCTGTGATTTTTATGATGAACATTAATGTTGAAAGCAACTAATTCAATAAAACAGCCATTTGCAAGAAGGAAATGGTAGCACTTCTTGCACTTCATGCCACTGTACAGCCTGGATATCTCTATAAAGGGTCATCTTGTAAACATTTATTTTTTTTCTTTATCTTGGTTGTTGTGGAATAATCCAACTGGAGATCTATTTCAATTCCAGATTTGTCTTCCTGCTTCTTTATTTTCTACTTGAAGGGCTGGGGCTCTCATGTGGCCATCTGGTTAATGGCAAAATACATCAACTGACAGTAGTCGAAGGTGTAATTCAATGAGCGGGAAATGGTATAGAAGCTGTTGGATGCTCGTATATTGTAATGTTGGAATACACATAGTGTTTGTGCTAAATTGCAGTTTTCATTTGTGCTATTATGTTACATTTAGTTGACTTCTTTTAACCTCTCATGTACAATTGATTCACATAAAGTTGATTATTGCCTTGACTTTGATGCGTAAGAGGAATGAATAAAATGAAGTCCAATCAAAGAACATCAGCCCCTCTTAGAGCATAGTTTTAGTGTTTACAGTGCTTAAAAACTCTCCTTGAGCCCTTCTAGAGGCAGCAGAACTGAGTTTCCTAGGAAATTACCTTTTTGTAACTCAATGTTTTGAGAATTTCCAAATACCCTGCTTTCACTTAACTGGATCCTTTCTCTCTCCAGTGAAGTCAAACGTCAATGTAAATGTAGAACTCTCATCAGACTTCTAATTCATGCTATGAGTTTCTGCCTTTTTTTTAACTGTTGTTTTTTTTCTTAATTTTAACAGGAAACTTTTAAAGTTTAAATGTTTTATTTTTCAAAGGAAAGAAAAAAATACAGTAAAATGTAAATGATTTTTTTCTGAAAACTTCTGTATTCAGAATTGATTAGTAATTTGTAACATACCCCATTGTTTGATGTCTCCATGAGATCTTATGGAGATCTTTATGCAAAAAACAGAGAATGCAGAGGGCCAATTTTTAGGTGACCTTACTTCATGTAATTTATACACGTATGAGTGCCTCACTGTATAATTCTTTTTCATAGAGATTTTTAATGGAAATTCCATATACAGTACATTAACTTGTGAAGTAAAATAATATTCAACAATTCCTAATCTATATTTAAGGACTTCTGAAAGCCTCATGTATTGTCACCTTTTTGTCTTTCTTTATTTGGCTTTATCACCATTTTGTGAATTCAGTATTTAAGAAGCCTGCAATAAAATACATATTTCAGATACTATATGAAATTTAAGACCTCTGAGCAGAAATTATTGATAGAATCTGGAGCTGCAGCATGAATTGATGTCTGATTAAGGTTCATGGACAAATTCTGTCATAATTTATATTGCTTTTAGATTAAGAAAAGTAGTGTTTGCCAAGCTAGTGACCCCAACATCAACATACTCTGCAGATTAGGCTGCCTTGGAAAATCAGTGAATTGCCCCCAGTGTATAAATCTTGGAAAATGTTGTTCTCTGTGTTTCAAAATTCTGAGCATCCCAAAATGTGTTGAGTTTGATGGAAAGGATACTCTTTCCTTGAGGTGAATGGAGCAAGACTTAGTTGCTGCATTTACTCAAGATTTAGCAAGGTTTTAAAACTGTTCTTGCTAGTCTTTTTCACTTTTTTGAAGTATTTATTTATATTGTTAATTATCAAATTGTTACTTTTATATTCGTGTTCCTTTTTGCACTTAATTTATCTGTTTTCTTTCTTTTTTTTTTGAAAAGATAGCTGTCCTGCACAATTGTGGAATAACGTTTCTTCATTATAATATTATTCTATCTCTTATCTTAAGTCTTATCAGTTCTCATATCCATTGCTCTTATTTACTAAGGCTGAGTTTTGATCCCATATGGTGTGTCAACATGAGTTTATTGTATTTTGCTAATTTAGCATTCTAAATAGTGGGAAATCCTGTTGCTGTTCTACCATGAATAATATTCTAAGCTTAGGTACACGTGGAGCTGTAGTATTTTTTGCAATCAAAATTGAAAATTTGAACAGTGAAATCTGATAATTTCACACGGCTTGGCAAGCTCTTTACTTGGTTATTTTATAATGTTTGTCTCGAGCAGGGGGAGTCTTCAGATATGTTTAAGGTCAATAGCTGTTCTTGTGACATAACCTGCAATGATGGAGACGTTTTACCTTCATCAGAAGTGGAGGAACCACAGAAAATCATTCCAATCATCTGGAAGTCTTTGAAGCATAATTCTTTGGATTTCAGTGAGTCTTACACAACTTTCATTAGAAAAGTAATATTGAATACTTTATGTTTAAAAAACTTTATTGTGTTCTGTTTGCTTGAATGAAATTATTGTAATATAATCAGTCATTACAGTGGAGGGAATGAGCTTTATTTAGAAGGTCATTCCAACACCTGTACCCCAACTCTGCAGTTTTAAATTGAAAGTAGAAAAGCAAACTCTAAAATGATCTATAAAATGCAACCATCTGACTTGCTTGCATGCTGCGAGTCTGTCCCATTTGTAAAAGCAGCCTCAGGGGTATGTGCGTGATCACGTTTAGCACCCTAACAAGCTACTGTCTCTTAGTTGAGCTGCAGTAATAAATCATATGCCTGATACTAGCATTACCTGAAACATGAGGTGACTAATGCGAGAGAAACTTGAGTTCATAGATGGGTAACTCATTGAAGTACCGCAGCATCACTGTTACTCTAAATCCAAAGAATAGTAAACTCTTCCTGAAAATTAAGTTTCATAGTGTAACAGTGTTTGTTATTGAATGGTGTTTAGGCACATGAATGTAGATAAATTCCTGATGGGTTGTTTGATGTGGGGGGGGAAGCATTTGCTAAGATTATCAGAACCATGTTAAACATTTAACTTCTGTTAAAATTTGGCAGGTAACTTCGAGAAGCTGTTTCTGTGTCACTTGGATACTTTTGAAAATTGTAGCTTTTCAATACAATTTCTTGTGACATTTCTGTCACAGAACACGTAGAAAATTTGTAAAAGTTTGGGGAGGGAGAAGGGAAGGAGGAGAGAAGTACTGACATTTTCAGCTAAATGCTACTTCTAAGCACATTTTCTGAAGGCAGTGTTGGAGAAGTACCACTTGGTTTGACAAGTACCATTTGGAAGCTTTGATATCAGCACATTTACTTTTAATAGTTGTTTTATACCTATGTTTCTGTATATAAGTTTTGAAGATCTTTTAACATTCTGAGGTTTTTGGTTTTTTGTCTGTTTGGTTTGTTGGTTGTTTTTTTTTTTTTCTGTAGGAGTTCTTTATCACAATTTAAAATAGATTCTTGGTTAATCTGACATCTTTCATCTTTGTAATCATAGTTCTGTACTTCATTTCACATAGCTAAGACATTTGGAAGCTCAGGAAAATCCATGAATGGTTACCAGTGGTTTTCAGGTATCACTGCACATTTTCTTCCATCAAAAGGCAAAACCACACAAGAGGCAGCAAGGGAAGCTTTTTCTTCTCTCCAAGGTACTTTTTTCATTTAATCCATTATCTGCTGTTAATAGTACTTCTTAAAATATGTATTGTCATATGTTTTTGTAACTTTAAATGGTGTGGTTGTCAGTTTGCCACCTCATTTAGTGTTTGATTGGAATCGTTGTTGGCTTTAATACTGAACACATCATAATTTGACTGGCTTTTGAAGATCCTGGAAAGCCATAGTAGTGATCATATCACTGTGACGCTATTTCCATAGTGCTTACTTGATTTATAGCTTGCTTTATAGCTTTCTTGCAATATATACTATGTGTGAGAGTGCATGTGTGCTATGGATGCTGTCTACTTGCTAAAGCACTTTTGTAGCTACCATAATTTTAAATTAAGTTTTCTAGAAAGCTGTTGAACATTTTGGCATCTAGGATTAGGTCAGTAGTAGTAAATCTTATTTATATTCTTAATGCAAAGGAGAAATTGCTTTCTTGGGAATCATGAAATCCAGATTCCTTACTATCCTCTGCTTGCAGGACAAATATTCACTTTTTTTTTTTCATTCTAAACTTTAAATAAAGCATATTTTACAGGCTTGTTTTCATTCATCAAAATGGAAATAATTCTTATTATGCAAATAGGTAGTCTCATATTCTTGCTCACAAAGTCTCATGAGGTATAGTCCTCTAAAGTTTTATTTTTGACGTGTGCAGCTGATTTCATGATTGAATATAGGATAAGAAAGAAACCTTCAACGTTTTTCAGAAGAAGTTGTACTTTCTCAAAGGCTCTTACGCTGGGTTTTAGTTGCTTGGAAGTCAGACAGGTAGGTGTGATTAAACTTTTAGTAAAAGGCAGCAGTATTTAGTGTAAATCTTACTGGCACTATTTGTAAATTGAAGTGAAAGGTTTGTGTAATGTTTTTGTTCTCATTATATTTGAATGGAGATCTGCCAGTAGAATATTATATATTTTTACTATAGCATCTATCAAAAGAAGAACGGATTGTGACTAGTTCAGTGGCCTGCTGCTTCCAGCAAATTACTTGCATTAGATGTATTATAGTCAGGAAAAAATAGTAATTTTTCATGTAATTCTTGGTAGGAAAATTCTTGGTAGGAAATGTCATTTCTCACATTTCCTTTCTGGTTATCTTCTTTTTGGAAGAGGATGTGGAAGACTGGATGAATTAAGGTTCTGTCATGGCAAAAGAAGCTGTTTTTGAGAACTTAACAGATCTGCAGATATGCACAAAGCTTTGTCTGAATTCATACTTTTGATCTATATAGCAGTTCAGTCCTTTATACTATAAAAATGGAACAGACACAGTCCTTTTAACCTTCTCTTTACAGGGTTAACTGATTTTAAAATCTCTAAAGAGGATAAGTGCTGCCTAAAGGATGCAGAAATGGAAATTTATTACTGGACATTATGAAACACACAATTGTTCTGTAAAGTGGATAGAATTCTTCCATGAAGACAATACTGTGTACATTTATTTTCTTAAACTATTTTTTAAAACGTTCATTTAGATGTGATCAGAAGATGACAAAGATTGCAGTGCTTTACATATAAAGCAGCTCTGGTCCAGTTGTACCATGGCAAAGCTTCATAGGCTTCTCTGGAACTATATAGATTTTTATTACATGAAAATTTAGTCTAGAATGCTACTTGCTATAGTGTATTGATATCGTCTTTTGCAGCTCTCAACCTAAGGATCCGGATAACTTAGTAAGAAAAAAATTAAGCTGTACTTTGGCCAGTGGTTTTGTTGTGTTTCTTTGTTTGTTTTTGTGTGTGTGTCAGAAGTTCAGTGTAAGAATGTCTCACCTGATTGCATTTTATAAATAATTTGGAACGATGAATCAAATGGTTTAAAGTTCAAGAAAGGCTGTATGATTTCCTGGTGTATCATGGAAATGTACTGTATAATAGCCCTCTCCTTAGGAAGAAGAACATACTGTTAAGAACCCAAGTGGTGGGTTTGTAGCTGGTTTATCATTTATGCTTTTATACTAGATACAGTGCTTTGGTAGGTAAATTTTATTCTGCTTACAAGCTAGGGAGAGATTATTTCCCATCATTCCTCTAATTCATGCAGGAAAAAATGGGGATTGTACTTTTACTTTAAGAAGATTTTTTTTATAAAGCTAAAAATTATGAATTTATCAAAATCTCTTTGCCTTCAACTTGCTCTTATACTTTTACAGTTTCACAAATTACAGTTTGTTGGCTTCTGCATTTTAAAGTTATACTTCTTTTCTGCCAAATACTTCAGATAATGCTGCAGACCCAAACTTTTCTTGACTAAAATGCTGTCTGGAAATTTTAAAAATGTTATCTTCTCCTTGAGTGATGAAATAATAGCTGGTATTGACATCGTGGTTGCTATCAGGCAATTTTCAAATACATTTAATTTTAAATCCAGAATTAGATGATCTTTAAGGTCTTTTCCAACCAAAACCATTTATATTTCTGAACAGAATTATCGCTGTGTGTTAATTTCTCAGCTGATTATTTCTGGAGATGTCTCTTGACTTCATAGGAGTTCTATGTCAATTGCTTTATAATCTCTTGTATCACTTAGTGGGGACTGTATTCTTCTGTCAGTGAGAATTCCCCTCTTCAGATCGCTATCACTAATAGCGGTTTGACTAAATAAAGCTGAGACATTTAAAGTAAAACCCAGTACTGGTGTGACCACATCAACCTTCATGGAAGCATGTCAACTCTTGAACTGTATTTAAAGCATTAAAGAAAAAGATCCCCAAAGCTACAGTGAGAAGAGCTTTACATAGCTCATTTAAGTAGGGTCACTGCTATTATATCTTCTATATCTCTTCACTTCTTTCAGAGAAGACTTAGGTCTTCATTTTGTTTCTATGGCTCATGAGTTATGAAAGGTCCACACTGCAGAGCTGATCCACATACCTTTTTATGGTATTGACTATGTAAGAGTAATACATTCTCCTAAAGTGCTATGACTGGAAGCTTCTATGCACGCACATTCAAATGATTTTGACTTCCCAGGATCTTTTCTTTAACTGTATGTGCTTGAGCTTTTCTGTGCTCTTACCATTCCTTCATTTCTCCTGTGGCCACTTCTGTTTCCTGTTGTCTGTCTTGCCATTTATAACTCTTTGTTTATGCAGAGGTTATTACTGCAGTGTTGTTTTCCTTTTAAAACAGCTTAGGCAAGCATCACTCTGGAATAATCATATAAATATTTGATCTTTTCTTTGAAGAGGATGATGGACTAAAGGACCTCTTATTGTCCCTTCCAGTTTTGTACCTTTGTGATTCAAAGTCCTTCATAGGTTACTAGCTGTTGTAGTCTGAAAAACAAAACAAAAACAATGGGGAAAAAAAAGAAAAAGATAAAACATAGGGATACAAAAAATTAGGAATATAGTATACCTATATGCATTAATGCATGATATGTTTTTTGGGCTAAGAATTCACCTCTGTGTGGATAGAATTTATTTGTGATCTATGTTTGCATATTTAAAAAATTAATGTGAGAGAATTTCATGAAAAATTGGGTATTATGTGAGGTAGTGTGTTGCAAAGTCTTCAGGGACGTTTAGACAACTAGTTATTACCGATTTGTTTTGTTGACAAACACAGGTTGCCTGTGTTGTCTTTCTACACACATTTAAAATATTTCATTTTTAACATCTATGTTGTTTTTGTCTTGCAGCTAATATGACTTCAGTGGGATTGAAACTAAAGGATATTATTTTGGTTCATCTGTATGTGAAGAGCATGAAAGATTTCAATGTTATAAATTCAATTTATGTGACAGAATTTGATTTGTGTCCACCAGCAAGGTAGGATTAGACTACTGTTATAATATATTTATGATACACTGCAATATGCTGTATTATTGTTAGCACATTTATGAAACTTTTGTACAAATATTTGTGTCTCACAGACTTGGAAGTACACTTCTGCTGCCTTTTGGAGTAATCACATCACAAGTGCTCAAGTCAAAAGCACTAGGTTTGGAAATTCTTGCCTTCATATTTTCCATAAGGTTTATAAATGCCCCCTATATCGCCTTACAGAAAAGTAATGCATGTATTGGAAGTTTTCCGTTCTCTTTTGTTACTAGGTTGAGCTGACAGGTCTTTTGTCTTGGTGGGGTTGTATTAGTGTGTTGTTGTTTTTTTTTTTTGTTTGTTTGTTTTTTTGCATCCCTCATCTGCTGGCAATGCAGCATCCTAATGTAGCCCAGGATATCAAGCAGCCCTCTGCCACAAGGGCCCATTGCTGGCTTACGTTTATCTTGCTGTGCACCAGGATCCCCACAGGTCCTTTTCTGCTTTCCAGCTGGGCAGTCACCAGCATGCACAGGTGTGCCTGGGGTTGTTCTTCCCCAGGTGCTGGATTTTGCACTTCTTGTTGAGGTGCCTGAGGGTCCTGTCAGCTCATTTCTCCAGCCGGTCCATATCTCTCTGAATGGCAGCATGACCCTCTGGTGCAAAACAGCCACTCCTCTGTTTTGTATCATTTGCAAACTTGCTGAGACTATGCTCTGCCCTATCATGCAAGTCTTTAATGAAGCATAGATTAATACAGTTTGGAAGGATCCTCTGGAGGTCAGCTAGTCTAACCCACTCCCCAAAGCAGGGTCAACTGTCAAGTCAAATCTCATGTCTTGCTCATATTTTTAAAACCAACAGTTTAGCAATTTTCTAATGTAAAATAATAAATACTATATTTTCATTACAGAGTGTAAAGTGCAGTATAGTCATGTGAATCTTAAGAGTAGTGTGGCAATAGTTCAAATATATTGTTAAGATAATGTATATCATGATAGATTCACATTCTCTTAATCGTCTGTGCTGTCTGGGTGTTAGAAGAGATTAAAGAGAGCAGGAATATGCTTCTTTGAAATACTAATTGTAGTCCAGGCTTACCAAATAACAGAGGAATAGTGTGTTGGTTGTGTGTGCCTTAGGAGAGGGGGATCTAGTTCCAGCTGTTAACTACACGGTAATGAATCTCCACTGCTTAAGAGAATCTTAAGTTCTCTTTATGACACTTACCCTTCTCCCGATTTAGCTTCCTTCATTTCTCATTCTGCTGCATGTCTTGGGCCTCCACATTTGCATAGTCAGCCACATAGTTTTCCGTGACTTCTCAGAAAGGTCATAAATAACAGGTAGAAATATTAGGAAGTTGCAGCAGGAAATGGCTTTTTATGATTATTTTATAGAACATAGAGATTTATGTTGCATTTTAGCTAAGAGAAAAATTATGCAGCAGTTTGCATGGCTGCATCATTGCATTATGCACAGAGACCTGATTGTGAGAGCTCTCAAGCAATATGCTAGAAGCACAGACTTAAGGGTGTGGATCTACACTAAATTTGCAAAATTGTCTTGAAAATTTACCAGCCCAAGCAGAAAATCCATTCATCCATGCTTATGATGATGGTAACGAAGAAAAAAATACAGTATTTGCACAGGGGAGGAGGAGAGAAAGATTGTTTTCTTGGAAGAAATAAGCAAGACAAGAACACAAGAAGAATTTTGTAAGGTTATCTTATATGATATGTAAAGAGAGCAAGTAATTTTTGTTGGATTCCTGCTGAGAGCTAAATGACTTTTTTATGCATGGACTGCAAATATAATTATTTTTCTGGCTGTGAAATGTCAATTTTCTTTTTTCTTTATTTTCTTTCAACACCCCCAAATTCCCCCCCCCCCCCCCGCCCCATTTTCTCACTGGCCAGATGCAGCAGACTGTCTGTCTTTCTGTCCATCCAGGCACACAGTCTTCCTTGAAGCAAACAATAGTGAACTTTCTCAATTAATGCTTAAGTAGGTTTTCTATGCCATCATAAATGTCTATCTGTCATACAACTTAAAGTAAAACAGAAAAATACGCTCAGTATTGTATTATAACATGTAAGGAGGGTGTAAAGGAACAATAAACTACTGCTTACTGTTAGAAAACTGAACCTTTAGTCCAATTGTTGGAAGAAGATGCAGGGAAAAATGTATGGAGATAAGAATATGACAAGGATACTCTCAAGCTGAAGGCTGCTTAGCATAATTTACCTGACATTCCCAGAGTTGTGTGGTCAAAGTTTTCTTAATGACAGAGCTCATATATTCTTAATAAAATGATACACATCATAACAATAACCAAACAGGAATGAGCCACTGGCTATCATACTAGATTCTCCTTGGTGATGCAAATCATCTTGCTGAAGGTGTGAAACTGATCATCATTTGGAGAGAAGATAACAGCTAGCAGGTTACTGTGATACTGTAGCTTTGTGTTATGTTTCTGAAAAAAAAGAATATCTAAAATTAAAAACAAAAACATGGAAAATAAATGCTGGAAGTTGGTGCAAGCAAACTGTTTGAAAAAAATATAATTGTCTTGTGTTTTCAGAGTGTGTGTGGAAACCCTGTTACCTGATGGAGTACTATTTTGCATTGATTGCCTTGCACATAGCAATGACATTGCAACAGATGGCATGTTAAGTGATGAAAAACTGGTCTTGCATGTACAGAGCATTTCCCACTGGGCACCTGCTAGTATAGGACCTTACAGTCAATCCATCAAGGTAGGGAATCTTTGTTACTTCACGTGAACTATATGTCTGTTACTGAGATGGGTACAGTTATAAAGTCTTTCATCCCATCTGAATGTGCAAAAGAAAGAAAGTATGACAGTTTAAGTGAAATATTATTGTTTACTGTAAAAAATGAAAATGGATATTTCAAAGCTATATTTTCAAAATTCATTGATAAAACAAAAAAGCTAATGTGTATCACAAGACAGATTAAATTTTTCTGTTCAGAGAATCTCAAGAACAGCATACTTTTTGTTGTTTGTTATAAGTAGATCAAATAATTGTCACACATTTTTATAATCTGACTAGAATATAAACACACTTAAGCAACAACCAAGGATTTTTGAAATTCGTTTGAAGTGAGAAATTCAAACTTTTTTGTTGGTAAATTAATCCTAACATTCCTATTCAGTGAAATCCTTACTGAGGCTCTTGGTACTGTTTAACCGTTTGAAAGTATACCGAGGTTGAAGAACTATTATTTTTTTCCAATTAATAATAAAGTGAATTGAATATTGCATACTATTTAAAGATCATGAAAAGGAGGCAGTAAAGTATCATTGATAAGTAGACCAAAAATTTGAATTAAAGCTTTTTGCTATTCAGACTAATATGGTACCAAGATATCCACTTGTCCAGCTAGTACCATTTTGACAGATGATGAAGTCTCACCTTTTCTATTGCAAAAACTGTATATATCCTTTTCTTACCAATATTCCTCTTGTCCACATTGTGTCCTCTGGACACAATGTCCAGCCCAACAGTACTCTGAGGACAAAAAGTAAAAAAAAAAAAAAAAAAAAAAATTTACCATGATAATGTCCTTCTGACAGAAACCAAACAATGGTGGTAGAATGATATTAGAATTTAAATTCAATTTGAAGTATTAATAGTAAAATCAGACATTCTTCCTCTTTTAGGTTTAACATTCTTTAAAAACAACCTCAGCGTTTCTAAGAAATAGAAATAAACTGTTGAAAGATACAATATGACTGACTGACTTAAAAGAAAAAAGTGAGATAATTCAATATATTTTTCTTGGTGCACCTGTTCTGTTATTGCAGAACACTCTGACGATGTCTATGTCAGCATCTGGAATGTAAGCTACATTAGAACTACTGTAAAGGCTGATTTCAGTATTATATAACAAATGCTTAGGACTTCTGGTGGTAGCATTTTATTTTCCAATTATATTAGCTGATGTAATGAAAGATACTATGTCTTTCTATAAACCTAACCTCACAGGGTAATGAGAGATTAAAGACTCTGTGCTGCTTTTGTCAGTCTTATTTACAGTCTTTCAGTCCTTATGAGAACCCTGTAGTAGTGAATTTTAACTATGTTTTACGAAGAATGAAGACATCTGCATTTTTTCAATTTTTGTTACACTTACAGGACCTGACATATAACTCTGGGAAACTATAGCAGTTAGGCAGAATTAATTTTTTACGTTTGGCACTGCTCTCATCATGCTTTCAATACTTGTGTGGAGAATTTAAGATGATACTGATAGAGAACTGTATGGTCCTTTTGCCCTCATGCTTGGAGATGTACTTTGTAAGCAGACTTTCAAAGTGTTCTAATTATATCCTTTTAATACAAGTACCTCAGAGTCTCTAGGCTATTTTCTGTCTGGGAATGTGCAATGATATGAGGTTTGCTTTCATCCAGGTCTTTGTTCAACAGTGAACACAGGTTGTGCTGGTTGTTGATAAACTTAGCTTAGTATTTTTACTAAATATATTTCATATTTTTACTTCTCACTCTTTTTTATCGTAGTATTATTTTATTTACATGCTTTAATTCTGTTTTACTAGTGGATTAGTGTCAAGAGTAAGCTGTAATTGATAGTTTGTATGGAAACAGCTTCCTTATAATCTTCACAAAAGCTAACGGCACTGTTGTATGTTAAGGAGGTAAACACAAAGATGCAGTGTTAGCGGTGAGAAATTTAGACTGAGTTTATTCATGATTACATATTTTGTGATTACATTCTTTGAACATTTAATAACTGCAAGCATAGGTCATAAAAAAACAAACAAACAAAAAACAGCCCAGTGCAGCACTGAGATACTAACCACAAATGCTTATCTACAAATGCATGGAAACTTGATAGGGTTTTTGCCAGATTTTCTGCTAGTAATTTAATGTAATTTAAAAGTATATGTGAACTTATAGTTTTTTGTTTTGGCAACATTTCTTAATGTTTTTTTCTATCTGGAAATGAACAAGAGAACTGCAACAATAGAATTAATTGTACTCATTCTACAATAAGTTTTGATGCTGACATTTTACCAATGTAACGACATACATGCATATATGACTCAACTATGTCTATTGACATTCTTAGCTTTTCCTCATGACCTCAATTCTTCCCCTCTGACAGCTGCCAAATTCCAGTTTTTGCCATCCTTCGGGCATCTTTTTTCTCTGTCTTCTCCTCCACACTGTCTGATCCTAGTAGCATAAACTCTTACTCTAAATCCAGTGTCCAGGTCCCTGTAACTTGATCAAATGTGGGTTATTTTTTCTGGTTATTCTCCTCACAGTAAATTATTTTTTCCTTTTATTTTTTTTCTGATCATCGAGGCATGATAAATGAAAGGATAAGTACTGTGGGAACAATAGTAGGAATAAGGAATCTTGTGTCTGATTAAAGGCAGTGATACTTGCAGTAGTTCTAATGTTTCCCTGCTAAGACTTCATTCTTTCTATTACTGTGAAACTGAAAATGGTCCAATACAGCTTAGTGCACAGTTTGTATCATATGGCTTTAAAAAGAGAAGGTGGTGTTGGAAATAGCTTTGTCTATTATGTACCCCCAGGACAGATTACCTGGCTGCTTAAACTATCTTACTGGTTCCAGTTTTCCAAAAGCATCCTAAACTGTTACTAAACAAATTGCATATTTTAACGAATCCATGCATTTAGGGATGCATAAGTTATCCTTGTAAGAAGGTCAGCTGAAGAAGGATGAAGATGTACAAATACCAGAAAATTCTTATTAGCAAATCAGGGATTAAAAAGATCATAGTATAATTCTTAGATATAACCGACCCTTTAAAATACTTTATTTTCACATTCATATAGCTGATAGT